>NW_005434578.1:238860-248364 GCF_000315625.1 Guillardia theta CCMP2712
TCTCCTCCTGCTCCTGATCCCCCTCCCCTTCCTTCTGCTCCTCCGCCCCCCCCTCGTCTCTCCCTCCTTCTCTCTCATTTGCCTTCCCACCTGTCGTGAGCCCGATGGCGTGTACGGTATCAGTCGCGAGCTTGAGGAGCCTCCCCCTCGCTGCCTCGTCCAGCGTGACGGGAAAGGAGAGACGATCTCGCGACTTGGAGTACTCCGAGCTGAGAGAGGCCAGAGGACGCAGTAGAGAGAGAGAAGAGGACGGGGAGCGGAGGGAGGGAAGAGAGAGGAGGAGAGCAGGGGAGGAGAGAGGAGAAGCATTCGTCAGTCGTCGGCAGAAAGAGGAGGAGATGAAAGAGGAGAGTGTGGAAGAGTGAGTGAGTGAGGGAGTGAGCGAGGGAGGGAGACCTGAAGCTGTGAAAGATCACTTTTCCATTATGGATCATCAGCTCTAGCTGCACTTCGTTCCCCCCAAGAAGAGACTCCAAGATCATCTGCTGCTCGTCAGCCCAAACGCGAGAGAAAGTGGGAAGGTGGAGAGAGGAAGAGGAAGAGGAAGAGGAGGAGGAGGAGGTGGTGGAGGAAGTGGAGAAGAAGGCGGTGGAAGGGGGAGTACGGGGAGGAGGAGAAGGGGAAGGGGAGTTTCTGTCTTCGCTACCTGCACGCCGTAGACTGGCTTGAGGAAGGCAGGGAAACCGACGTGAGCAGCAGCTTGTGTTGCATCATTCTCAGACTCTATGAGCCAGAAGCGAGGAACTGGAAGCGACTTGCTCTCCATGGCCTTGCGCACCAGGTACTTGTTGCGAGCAGTCTGTGCTGAGTGAGATCAAGAGGTGGTGGTGGAAGACAAGAAGGAGGAGGAGGAGGAGGAGGAGGAGGAGGAGGAGGAGGAGGAGGAGGTCAACGAGTGGAGGGTCATAGACGAGGACAGAAATGAGGAGCAGGAAGAGATCCAACGAGACGAGCAGAGGAAGAGGAGGGCAGGAAGGAGGAGGAGGAAGGGGGCGAGGAGGAGAACCTGAGCTGCCTTCAGCGGGCTGCAAGGAAGCGAGAGGGCTTCGCCAATGAGGGAGACGAGGGGTCCGTGGTCCTCCACTAACGTGAAGACTCCATCCAGCTTCTCCCCCGACGCCTCCAGGTGCCTCCTGACCGCCTGCAGCACAACCTGCGGCTCGCTCACGCTTACTCGCCCGAAGTCCGCGATCCCTATGAACGATCCGACTGCTTGCTCCGACCAGCTTCGCATGCTCTCGTCGTCCACGAGGGTCATGCGCACGTTGAGCTGCCTCGCCCGCCGCAGCGCCGTCGGGGTCCTAGCCCCCCCCACCATGAGGAGGTGACTGCCAGCTACCAGCTCCTTCATCTCCGGGACAGGAGGAGAGTCGAAGAGGTTAGAGGTGAGGATGGAGGCAAGCTCTTGTAGGAGGACGACAAACCCCTCCCTCTGTGCGTAGGAGGCGACGGAGTCGATGGCGATCATTCCGCTCGCCGTCTTGCGCGGCACATACATCTGACAGCTGTGAATGCTCGGCTGGACGAACATGGCGACGACGATGGCAGCGGTCAAAGTCAGGAGGAGGAGGATGCCGAAGAGGGACACGAGCTTCAGGAAACCGAACCTGACGCCGAAGATTTTCATCCTTCTCTACTGATCTTTTCCTGTTATGCTTCCATGAAGAGAAACTCAAATGGCCTGCCCTTGTTCGTTAGTTCAGTACTTGACGAGAAAGAACATCATCGCAATCAGATCATGCCGTCGCATGTCAGACATTGAAAACAACTTCTCTCCCCTCCTTCTCTTCCTCCTCCCTCCTCCCCGACGTCTCCACTTCTCTTCTCGTCTGATTTTCTGTCATTGCTCTCAATTTCCTTGCGACTTGCTGTTCACGCCATGGCACACCTCCGGATTCACCTGTATTGCTTTGTCTCCCTCCTCTTCCGTTTCGTGATTCTACTCCACCATCTCGTTCATCTCATCCTCATCCTTTGTCATCCTCATCTCCATCATCTACTGCCTCCTCCTCGTCCTCCTCACTCTCTTCCTCGTCCTCCTCCCTCTCCCCCTCGTCCTCGTCCCCCTCCCCCTCCTCCATCGCCTCTGCCGTCTGCCAACGTATCTGCATGCCTGAGCGACGGGATCCTTTGAAGTACCCCTACCCCCAAATTATAAGTCTGTTACACCCCTTCATGTGCTGTCCCATTCCCCTTATGGGGGCATCAACAAGAATTAGGGACAGAAATAGAAAATATTTAGGGCAGCAGAAGCATGGGTCCCGCGCGAGGGAGTGGGGTAGGGGGTAGAGGTATCAGGTAGTACGACACGGGGTGGGGTATATTGAGTGGTGTGGGGTGGGTTTCACTCCTATGATTGGTATGTATAAAATAGAGGCCTTGAGGGGAATTGCGTTGTGGGTAGTCAGTTGGAAATTCGGGGTAGGGTCCACAAGAAAGTCAAAAATTGCCCTGGGTGGGTAGTTGAAGGTGGGTGGTGGGTGGGTGGTCGTACAACAAGATCCGACAGAGGGTAGGGTAGGGTGAGCGGAAGTTTGACATGTCCATCGGTGGACTCTCAGCAGAGGAAGGGAGAGGAGGAAGAGGACGAGGACGAGGAGGACGAGGAGGACGAGGAGGACGAGGAGGACGAGGAGGACGAGGAGGAAGAGGAGGAGAGGAGGAGGAGTAGCCTAGTTGGATACGGTACTACGTGAGAGAGCTCGAGGAAGCGAGATTGCCTTTCTTGAACGAGCCAAAGGAAAAGGCAAGAACGAAGTAGTTACAAAACGTGTGCAATTTTCCTTCGGCTCTTTGCTACCGTGCTCTGCTATCTTGTCTTGTTCTGTTGACCATTCTCAACAGGTCCTTGGGCTGGGTCTTGACTGATGAGCCACTATCAAGGTCGAGCGCATGTTGTAGACAAGTTGGTCTTGAGGTTCGGTCCGATCCAATCCCCAGGGAAGCAGCAGCTTCTGATAGCGCTTTAAACCCGCCTGCTCGACGTCCCTGCTGCCCCCGGTCGTGCTGAAAGATGCAGAAGTTGAACATTCCTCGGAGGTTGAATGCAGCATCACCCACGGCGATGGTCGGGGCAAGAAATCGACCGAAGCAGGTGTTAATGCGCAATGACATCTTGAAGGGCATGCTGACGAGTTGCTTCTTTCCTTGCCAGCGCGAAGAGCCAGAGTTGGAGGAGGGTACAAACCAGGTGAGACGTTGAAGGCATAGAGAGACGAGAAAGAGCATGAGCAGAAACATGAGCAGAAAGACGCACAAGACCTCTGCGAGAGACGAAACAGGGAGAGAAATCGTCAAGTGTAGGGATAGTCTAGGGTCAAAGCAGTCTCTCCCTCCTGTACTCATACCTGCAATGCAGGTTGAGGTTGCGGGGCAGGAGCCTCCTCAGTCGCCCGTTCCTCGTCCGTCTAGAAACCTTAGCGAAGATTTCGTGGACGAGCTGGGAATCCACTCGGAGAACATCACGGTCGGTAGCTGGCTGGCTGTCGGGCTGGGGATGACATGGAGAATTTAAGGTGATGGTGAGAACGAGGCCGCTGAACGAGCTGGAGCGAACTCGGTGAGTTATCAGTGACTGGAGGAGATGATGGTGATGGTGGAGGGGGGAAGAGGAGGGGCTGGAGGGAGAAGGGGCGGGCGGGGAGGAGAGAGACAGAGACACAGAGAGAGAGGAGGAAGAGGAGGAGGTGAGGGTGGAGAGGGAGGAGAGGAGGAGGTGAAGGTGGAGAAGGAGGAGAGGAGGAGGAAAAGGATGTGAAGGAGTGTCAGCTACGGCTCTGAAGAGTGCATGGAACTTGATGAGAAGGGAGCGAGTGTCAAGGTAATCTCATTGCTGTCTGATATGTTTGATCTTCATCGCATGTTATGGTCGTGAAACGGATTTTGCTGTCTTTGTTGAATGTCTCCTGTGACTCGGAGCTCTAGCTGAAACCAAGCACGTCGAGCCTGACCACTCGCATCGGTGGGATAGAGCGCGGGGTAAGTTGGTTTCTAACCAGTTTACCATCAGCTACCACGACTGGGCCGTACTTCTTCAAGTATGACCACGTGCTGAAAGGAGATTGTTCTCAAGTAAGGCAGACTCGCGTTGTTCATATTCCCGTCTGCTTTCTTTCCGTTCTCTTCTTCCATTTCTGTCTGCTTCCTCCCTGGCTCTTCTTCGCAACTCTCATAAGACCTTAGTCGCGCGTCTTTGACATCGTCGGCAAGAGCGGATGTGAACACTTCCTTGAAGGTGATGGAGAGGGAGCAAGGGAGGTTCTGATGACGATTGTTCAGGCTACAACGTTGCTGTCTTTGCCTACGGCCAGACAGGAGCTGGGAAGACTTACACCATGTACGGAGATGTCACAGAGGTTTGATCGACTTTGACTGGCCGGCGAGCTTGACAAGGTTGCAGATTGTGAGCGAGAGTAACAAGATCCAAGTGAGAGAAGTACCCGCCCAGCTGGACTTGAGCTGACGACACAGTCTCGCAGGTTCCTGAGGAGAGCGGGCTGGTCCCTCGATGCCTCTGCCACATCTTTGAAAGGGTGCGAACAACTTCCTGGCGTGACAAGAGGTCATATTGACGTCAAACTTTTATTGCCTTCCCCCACAGGTGGAGGCGATGAAAGCGAGAGGATGTAGCGTTGAAATCACAGTCTCTTTCATCGGTGATCCTCTCCTGCTTTCCCGTTGCCGGTGACTCTCCCTCCTCCTAGAAATCTACAATGAAGCCGTCATCGACCTCCTCTCTACCGAAGCTAGGCTCCTCACAGTGGTATCCTCCTGTTCCTCTTCTCCCTTTCTCGCCTTTCACTTTGCCCTGACCATCATGCCATGACCTTACCCTCGTGTGATCGTTCTCCTCTTCTTCCCTCTCCTGCTTCTCCTTCCATCGCTACCTGCTTTTCTCTCGCTCTTTCACTCAACTCACTCGAACTCTCAGCGGGAGGATGCCATTCGTGACAGGACGTACGTGGAGGGAGCAGTGGTTGCAGCTGTTTCCAACGTCCAGCAGTGCATGGTGAGACAGGAGGAGACCCATTACAATCCTCCCTTGATTGTTCTCGTTTCTTCCCTCCCTTTGTTTCTCATTGGCATCCATGGATGTTTCTACATGCTGTTCTCCTTCACTTCTTCATGCTCCCTCTCTATCCTTCCTTCTCTCCCTCCCTCCCTCCCTCCCTCCCTCCCTCTTACCTCATTCCTTTCCCTTCTCTCACCTCGCACTCTCCTCTCTCTCTTCTGCTCGTCTCAGCTTGTGACCTTGTCAGAACCTTCTCCTCCGAGGGGCTCAAAATCGCACAGTCGGCGCAACTGCCATGAACACAGAAAGCAGCAGGTGAAGATACCGTGATAGAGGAATGAGGAAAGGCAGAAGACGGAGCAGCAGAAGGAGATGGAGCAGGATGAGATGGAGCAGGAAGCAGCAGCAGCAGCAGCAGGAGGACACTTAGCGATGGCTTCTCATTGGAGTACGTTGAAATTCTTCTTGTTCAGGTCTCACAGCGTCTTCACCATCTCGCTAGAAGCAGAAGAGAAAGATGCGGTAAGTACTGTTGGGAGACGTCAAGATGTAAGAAATTGAGAGACGATGACGTCACGAAAGCGGAGAAGCGAGAGAGGAGGGGAAATGGGGAAGAGGAACAGAGCAAGGGAGGAGATGATGTTCAAATCATAATTTCCTTTTGCAAGAATGATCGCAGACTTGTTCGACAATCAAAGTTTGAGCTCGTAGACCTCGGTTAGACTCTCCTTTCCCTCCTTCCTATCCCTCCATGTCTTCACACTGTTGACCTCCTGTTGTCCCTTTCTCCTCTCCTCTTGTTCCCTCACTCCTCTCCCCCTCCTTCCCCTTTCTTCCCCTCTCTTCCCCTCTCTTCTCCCTCTTCCTCTCTGTTCGCACTTGAACTCACTAGTCTGCAGCTGGATCGGAGCGACAGAAGTACAGCAGAGCAGAAGGAAGGTGAGGAAGAAACGAGCAAGTGAAGAGAAGGGGAGGGGAGGGAGGGAGGGAGGGAGGCAGGGAGGCAGGGGGGGGGAGGGACGCGAAGGAGGGGGGATGTGACGTTGATGGCCATAGACATCTTCGAGAAGCAAGCAACATCAACAGATCTCTTACTGTCTTGGGAAAGGTCAGCCAAATCCTTCCCATCACCTCTTCTTAGCTTCCTCTCTTTCTCCTTCTGCTCCTCCCAATTCTTCAGCTCTATTCACTTAAACCCTTCAATTCTGTATCCTCCTCCATCTCTTCCTCCCTCGTCTTCATCTCCTACTGTCCCCTCCTCTTTCAACTGTCATTGTCCCCTTTGCGTCTCTCTTGCTCTGTTTCTCACTGCCAGCAGGTCATCATGGCACTCGCTGCAGGAAGCAAACATGTTCCTTATCGTGACTCCAAGGTTTGACACCCTGGTTGACAAGCGACTATGACAACCTGGACAGTTGACGTTCCTGCTGAAAAACTCCATCGGGGGAAACTCAAAGGCAAGACATTGACTGCTGCTTCTGCTGGTGCTGCTGCTGCTGCTGCATCGTCTCAACTTGTACTTCAGACGTTCCTTATCGCAAACATCGGGCTTTCGCCAAGATGTCAAGACGAGAGGTCATCTCCGTTGACCCGCTTGTCAAACGAGTCACCCTGACTGATTGACAATCAGCCTGTCAACCCTCAAGTTCGCGTCGTTTGCCAAGAAGCCTCTCATGAACGTGAGCAAGAACGTGACCAACAGAGACGCGACAGTCGGTGAGTCAAGAGAGTCAACGGCCGTCCGCTCATTGTCAACTGAACCTCATTCAGAGGATCTCCGCATGGAAATCTTCCGGCTACGACAGCAGGTGGAAATTTCCCAGCTCGCTCCCACCTCCTCTCACCTGCTCTGCCTAGCTGGCCCGGGGGAGGATGCAGAGCGACGGGCTGCTGGCCGACAGCTTCACTCCCAACTTGTCATCGGGGGTCGAGAGGCTCCTCGGGGAGTCAAAGATGGGAGGTGAAAGTCCTACGTTCCCCCAACCCTCCACCCCAGACGTGTCAAACTCCGGCTGTCAAACCCGCTGACCGTTGAGACCCAGGGAGTGACAACCCGTTTGACATCGAGTATACCAAGAAGCTGGAGCTCCTGCTCCGACAGGTCGCTGGGTGGCAGCTGGAGGTCAGCTGACTAGGAAGGGGCAGGCGCTGGAGCGAGAGAACGACCTGAGGATGAAGCTGAACAGAGAGAAGCAGCAGTTCCGCATCAAAGTCACAAGCTAACAGTCTGCGGCGAGCGAACTGACTGGATGGCAGCTGGACGAGTACGAGAGACTCTGCAAGTCGTTGGAGCAGGTGGAGGAGGAACGAGTAGAGGGCTTGTTGGAGGCGAGAGAGTTGAGGGCGATGGAGGGATGCAGATATAGATGGGTTGCATGTGAACTAGATGATGCTGGACGTTGAGACGTTCTGCTCGTGTATGTTTGCCCTTATGTTTCTCCTCCAGTGTCTTCAAAGTTCGAAGATGATCATCAGGTTCAAAGACCTCAAGCTGCGCGACGCCAGCACAAATGCATCTCAGGTGAGATAGGAGGAGGAGGAGGAGGAGGAGGAGGAGGAGGGGAAGCGGGATTAGCAGTAGCATCTGGAATAACTACCAGAAAATGAACGAGGGGAAAGGAGGAGAGGATGAAGAATTGGGTCTGAAATTTGCTCGCAGGATCTTTCGGTGGATGCAAATCAAGTGAGAAGATAGAAATATCAATGACATGCTACTGACTCAAACCTTGTTCTCCTCGTCCTCATCCACCCCATCCACCTCTCCCTCTCTTCCTCTTCTTTCCCCGCCCTCCTTCTCCTCCTTCTCCTCCTTCTCCTCCTTATTCCTTCTTTTCTTGCCATCGTTTCTCCACAACGATGATTGCTGTTCTGGCTCTGCTTTCCTCCCCCTCCTCCCTCCTTCCACAGGCTGCGTCACAGGTCAACCCACAGATGGTCCGAGCCAAGATCACCATCCGCTCCCTCCAGGCAAGACGACAAGAGGAGAGGACAGCAGAGCACAGCAGAGCAGAGCAGAGCAGAGCAGAGCAGAGCACGAGTGGGGAGTGGTGGGGAGATCGGTCTGAGGACAAACAAGAGAGGACAGGACAGCAGAGGACAGCAAGACATGGTAGAGCACAGGAGGCCATAGAGGAGGAGACTATAAGAACGATAGTGAAGAGTTTGCGGATGGTGAAGGGAGGGAGTTGGATGCGAGGATATGAAGGTGGAGCTGATTGAAGAGCAGGAGGAACTGAACGCTCTGCGAGGAAGCGACGCGCAAGAGAGGTAAACATGACGTTCTGCTGGCTGGAAGCTGAACGAACTGCAGAGCTGCTGAGCGAATGGCGTTGGACATGCACGTCGCAGGTTGGGGAGGAGGAGGAGAACAGGAGGGAGGAAGGGGAGCTGACTGGAGAGGACAGAGCTGAGCGACGAGGTCAAGATTCTGCTGGACAAGGTGAAGGAGGAGGACAACAAGAGGCAAGCGAGAATGACGATGAGCAGGTCCATGAGCTGGAGAGCACGCGGTCGGTTGTCAACACCACAGATCGGGTGAGTCGATGCGAGGAGAAGGAGAAGGAGAAGGGGGGCGGGGAGGGGAGCAGAAGAAGAGGAAGGAGGAAGGAGATGAGAAGAGGAGGGAAAGGTGGGAGATTCGGGGAGCATAGAACGGAGGAAGGCCGACGCTGGTCAAAAAAGAAGCTCATTGATTTACAGGATGCTGTCGCTATAAGAAATGCCTTGCTAGAAAAGGTGCTCCTGTTCTTGATCCCTCTCCCTCCCTCCTCTCCCTCCCTCCTCTCCCTCCCTCTTCTTTTCCTCCTCTCCTTCCCTCCTCTCCCTCCCTCCCTCCTTCTCCCATTCCCCCATTCCTACAACTGATTCTCGGTTCTCAATTTTTGTGTACAGGAGGATCATATACTGCAGCTTGAATCTCAGCTGCAAGTAAATATGCTCCAAAACCAAATCATCATCACTACCATCACCATCATCATAAACTACTTCTTCTCCATCATCATCTTCTCCATCATCTCCTCCATCATCATCGTCATTATCTCCATCATCATCGTTGTCGTCATCATCATCATCATCATCATCATCATCATCATCATCATCTACTTCTCTCCATCATCATCTCCTCCATCATCATCGTCATTATCTCCATCATCATCGTTGTCGTCGTCATCATCATCATCATCATCATCATCATCATCATCATCTACTTCTTCTCCATCATCTTCTCCATCATCATCGTCATTATCTCCATCATCATCGTTGTCGTCGTCATCATCATTATCATCATCTTTATGGTTTCTTATCTTCTGGTGCAGACTGTGTCCATTTCTCTCGAGGAGGAACGAAGAGCACACATCTCAGCGCTTGAGCTCGTGCAGGTGCCAGATGCCTCCTCCTCTCCTCCTCTCCTCCTCCTCCTCCTCCTCCTCCTCCTCCTCCTCCTCTCCTCCTCCTCCTCCTCCTCCTCCTCTGTAACTATGCTTGTCGATTTAGTT
>NW_005434578.1:248878-252301 GCF_000315625.1 Guillardia theta CCMP2712
ATTTCAACGGCAGGAGCTGCGAGAAGCCGAGGAAGGATGGATTCGAACAGTCGAGGAGATGAAAAGGTAGAACACTCCTCCTCCTCTCAATCGTTACAATCACCATAGTCACCATCATTACCACCGCCATCATCATGATCATCATAGTCATCATCATTACCACCACCATCACAACAACAACAGTCGTCATGGTCATCATTAGCATTGTTAATTTCACCCACTTCTACTTCTACTTTTACTTCTACTTCTACTTCTACTTCTACTTTTACTTCTACTTCTACTTCTACTTCTACTTCTACTTCTACTTCTACTTCTACTTCTACTTCTACTTCTACTTCTACTTCTACTTCTACTTCTACTTCTACTGCTCTATCCCATCCTTCCACCCCTCACCTTTCTCCTCTGTTTTCTCCTTCGTCCGCGTCGTCAGATTATCCATCTCCATTCTCTTCTCCATTCTTCTTTCTTCTCTGTATTTTCCCATCCTCAGATCTTTTTGTCTTGATGCATGCCCTTCTTATTCTTGCTTTCAGAGAGTGCAACTTGACTGTTGAACGACGCGAAAAAGAACATCTCGCTCGGGTGAGCTTCTTCTGCTCCCTCCCTCCCCTCACCCTCCTCCTCTCCCTTCTCTTCCTCCTCTCTTTACCTTCTCCTCATCTTTTCCTCCTCCTCCTACTCCTCCTGCTGTTTTATTGTTCTCATTTCTCTTTCGTCCTTCCCTCCCCTGCTCCCTCTTCGCTCTGTTGCTGTCTCCTCTCGCTTCCTTTTGCTCTCCTGCTAGCTCTTCCTCCACCCCTGCCGTTGGACTGCCTGACTGTCTCCACTTAGATCGACGAAATTCATCGATCAGTCGAGCGAAAGGTAGAAGGAGAGTAGAAAGTCAAGGAGAGAAGAGGGAAAGGGGCTAGAGCAGGACGGAAGGGGGGGGGGGGGAGCTGGAGGGAGGAGGACGAGGAGGACGAGGAAGTGATGCCGTTACAGGAGGCCTTGATCAAAATGCTTCAGCAGAAAACCTCATCCTCCGAGCCTGACACGCCGACAGTGAGCTTCGTCCTCCTCCTCCTCCCCCTCCCCCTCCCCTTACCTCTTCTTCTCGCTTCCTCTTTTGTCTCCTTCTGTTCTTCTCTCCCTCATATCGCTGCAAAGGAGACCCTCGGCAACCAGCTCGGAAACGAGATGATACGTATGGAGCGACAACATGAGGTGTGGGGGCGGAAGACGGGAGAAAGCAAGGGAGAGAGAAAGGAAGGAAGACAGGAAGGAAGGGAGAGAGGAAGGGAGAGAGGAAGGGAGAGAGGAAGGAAGGGAGAGAGGAAGGGAGAGAGGGAGGAAGGCAGACAGGGAGGAAGAGAGAGAAGCAGGAAGCAAGAGAGTGAAGGTGGGGGAGAGGGAGGAAGAGACAGAACAACGTGTTGGTGGGCAGGAGGAGAGGAGGAATGCGGAGGGTGTTGACGGATTTCAAGGAGGAGCTAGAAGCTTTGAGGAGGGAGCTGATCCTTGAGAAACAAGCGAAGGTGAGAATCCTGAGACCTCCTCCTCGTCTTTCATCTTCTCCTCCTCCCTCTCCTCCTCGTCCTTCACCTTCTCCTCCTCCTCCCTGTCCTCTTCCTCCCTGTCCTCCTCCTCTCTGTCCTCCTCCTTCCTCTCCTCATCCTTCCTGTCCTCCCCCTCCTCGCTCTCCTCCCCCTCCTCCGTCTTCTCCTCCTCTTCAATCTCATTGCATTTCCCCTTATCTCCTTCATGTCCTCTCATCCTTGTGCTTGCCGTTCGGTTTCTCATCTGCTCTCCTTCCACATTTTCGTGTTCTCCTTGTTGTCCTTCTGCTCATCGTTTGACTTGTGACTTCAGGAACGAGCGCAAGCTGAACAGCAGGAGCTACTCCAAGTGAGGAATACTCTCCTCCTCCTGCTCCTTCTCCTTCTCCTTCTCCTGCTCCTTCTCCTCCTCCTCCTTATCATCATCATCATCATCATCATCATCATCATCATCATCATCATCATCTTCTTCCATCTCCTCCTCCTCATCTCCTCCTCCTCCTCCTCCTCTATCTCCTCCTCCTCCTCCTCCTCTATTTCCACCTCCTCCTGCTCCTCCTCTATCTCCACCTCCTCACTCGCTTTGACTCTGTCACGCTATCGAAAGGAAAAGGAGGAGTGGAGAAGTACATTACAGACGCTCGAAATGGCACTGGACGGATCACAGGTGCAGAACGAGGAGGCGATAGAGGGACGGGAGGAGAGAAAGGAGCAGGAGGGAGGAGGGAGAGGAGGAGGAGGAGGGAAATGGAGGAGGAAGAGTAGGAGGGAAATGGAGGAGGAAGAGTAGGAGGGAGATGGAGCAGGAGAAGTAGGAGGAAGATGGAGGAGGAGAATAAGTTTGAAACTGAAGCTCATGCAGCGAGGATATGACGAAATGCAGAGAAGGATGGAAGAATCGCTTGCTCTTGCTCAGGTAAAAGAGGAGGAAACGAAAGAGCAGAGGGGAGACTGGAGGACAAGGAAGAGGAGAAGAAGAATGATGAGCTGCAGGATCTTGAAAAGGCGCTTGTGGAGGAGCAAGCGAGTCATCAGCAGACCAAGGTAAGAGGGGGAGAGGAAAAGAGGAGGGAGAGGGGGAGGAGAATGACAGGAACTTCCAAGGCTTCACTGGAGCAGCAAGAGGGCGCTGCTTCAAGGGGTGCATCCAAGGTTGTAATGCTTCGCCCCATCCTTGTCATCCATCACCACCACACTAACACCACCACCTCATCGTTATCATCATCCTCCACAACCACCACCACAACCACAACATCATCATCATCATCATCATCATCTTCTTCTTCTTCTTCTTCTTCTTCTTCTTCTTCTTCTTCTGCTGCTGCTGCTGCTGCTGCTGCTGCTGCTGCTGCTGCTGCTGCTGCTTGCTGCTGCTGCTGCTTGCTGCTGCTGCTTGCTGCTGCTGCTGCTTCGACAGCCTCCTCTTCCTCAACTTCATCATCGTCGTCCTCGTCCTCGTCCTCGTCCTCGTCCTCGTCCTCCCTCTCTGATGTGCCTGCAGGCGGAGGAGGAGCGAGACAAGCCCAGCATGGTTCCTGCTTCCTCTCCACCCCTGAGCTAACGCCCAGCAGGAGGCCGAGTGGATACGAAGGATCGGGTATCAGGATCGAGAGGTAGATGGCGAAAGCAGTGGAGGAAGAGGAGGAGGAGGAGGAGGAGGGAGAGGACGAGCAGCAGCAGCAGCAGCAGCAGCAACAGCACTTGCTTGGGTTGATTTGACCTGCAGCTTCGGGCGCTCAAGCAGGAGCTGCTGGAGACTCAGAGAATCGTTGAATCGCAAAGGTGAGGAGAAGAGCAGGACGAGGACGAGGACGAGGACGAGGAGGAAGCGGAAGGATAGTGATGAAACGGAAGGAGGGCAGGAAAGGGTTAGCAAAGCAAGGAA
>NW_005434578.1:254901-265588 GCF_000315625.1 Guillardia theta CCMP2712
GGAAGGGAGGGGAGGAGGAGCGGAGGGATAGGAGGCTACGGCAAGAGTGCCAGGTAGTCATCGCCCGCCATGCTCTACCCTTCGTCTCGCGCAAGCATGCATGGCAGGACGTCGGATGGATCGGCAGAGCTGCGGGGGAGATGGAGGCGAAGCTGCAGAAACGACTGGCAGCAGCGTCGCAGACCGGGAAGGAGGACGCGACGAGAGACGTGGAGCAGAAAACAGCAGAGGAGCTGAGGGTAAGGACAGAGGAGAAGCGAGCGCTGACCGACGAGCTGCGAGAGCTGCGGAGAAGGCATGCGGAGGTCCTGGAGGAGCTGAGGAGTAGCAAGGAGGAGGCGCAAGGGCTCAAGGACAAGCTCAAGAGATGTAAGGACAGGTCCACCAAGACAGACTCCGACGTCGCTGCCCTCAAGTTCGCCATGCAGGAGGCCGCGATCGAGCTCAAGCGATTACAGGCGAGGCTGGTCAGCGAGGAGGAACATGCGCAAGAACTGCATGCTCGCTTGACGGAGACGGAGAGGGAGAGGATAGAGGCGAAGGAGGATGCGGCGAAGTTGTCGGAGGCCCTAGAGGAGCTGAGGCAGGAACACGATGGGCTAAAGAGAAGACTGCGCGCGAGCGAGGAGGAGAGGACATACCTGCAGCAGGCGAACCAGAACAACGCCAATGCTGCTGAGGCAGCACACAGGAGAAGGATGAAGAGCATGGAGGAGAGGCACGAGGAGGAGAGGCAGGAGCTGGGAAGGGCATTGAGGATGAGTCAGAAGCAGCTCGACTGGGCCCAGCAGGAGCTGCTGACGCTCGAGGCGACGAGGAACGAGCTGGAGGGATGCAGGCAGCGGCTGCAGGAGACCTCGAGCGACCGAGAGGCCATGGCGCGAGCAGCAGAGAAACTCAGCTCGCTCAAGGTTCGTCTTGGGGGAGGATACGAGAGCGTCTCCTCTCACTTCTGGAGAACCTTCAGACGACTGCGGGCGGCCATGAACAAAGGAGAGGAGGAGAGTGTCGAGAGAAGCGTACGGAGAACGAGTATGAGCCAAAACCTTTCCCTGACCTCAATCAAGTCCTTCTCCACTGCGCTGGCGAACGGGAGAGCGGAGGAGGAGGAGGAGGAGGAGGAGAGGGTAGCGAGGGAGGAATGGGAGTGGGAGGAGGAGAGCAAGTACAATCCTCGATCAGCGTCTCATCGTTTGCAACTAGGCACGCAGGTTCTCAGTCTTCATATCTAGAATGAATTCAATCTCTCCCAACACATTCCTTCCATCCCCTTTGCACAGCACTATCTTTCCAGCCCTCTGCTCCTCACCTTCACCCCTTCTACTTTTCTCTCGCCTCCCCTTCTTCTCCACTCTTCCTCTTCTCCACTGACCCCAGCCACACCTGCTCCAGTTCTCTCGCCTCCCTTCATATCCTCTCCGACCATCACTTGCCTCCTGTCACTACCTCTCCTCTCCCGCTGCCTCACTTGCTACTTAGTTGTCACTTGACGGGCCGGACATGAACAGCATGTCCGTGTCGTTCCTCAACCACCTTCTCCTCCTTCCGCATCAGAATCTCTCCATGCACCCGCGCGTGCGAGGCGTACGCTCCCTCGCTCCCTCCGCTAGTCCCGTTGGGCCTGCCTGCTGGTCGTGCAGGAGCAGCGAGCAAACGAGAGGCTGCGCGGGCAGGATCAACCCGCTCGAGCGCAGCTCCAAGTTTGTCGTAGACCACCTGGCAGTTGATCTGCAAGGCGGAGGAGGAAGGTGAGAGGAGGAGAGGAGGCCAACGCTCAGTCGGGCGAGACCTCGTCCTTGATGCTCGGGTTCTCCTGTACCTTCTTGGTCTGCTCCTCCTGGATCGAGAGGATCATTTTCCTGGCTGCCATGTCGTTGCCTGTCGTTCAGCATCACCGCGCCATTCGTCTCAGCATAGCGCAAGATAACGAGAAGTGAGCGGCCGGTTCTCACCATCCAGTACCACCACTCCTTCCTCTCTGTTGTCCTCGATGATCTGAGCGCGCACTGACGCCTCCAGCTGAAGCTTGAATCTCTCCCGGAACATTGGTTGTCGCCACCTGGCGATGAGAAGCCGGAGGTGCTGCATGGCGACCATGACGACAAGCGACTCTATCTCGTCCCGCTGCTCCAAGTTTTCCTTCTCGAGCTGCTGCTTCTCCTGCTGCGACATCTTGAGCTCTTCGATCGACGCCTCTCCCACCATGTCGAGGTCCGGGTGGCTAACGAGGAGGGACCGCCACACGCCTCGCAGCTGCTTGATCTCCTCCTTCTGACTCTCAATCTTGTCCTTGCGCTTCTCCAGTTGTCTAAGACCAAGTCAGCACTGCGAGGTGAGGAGCAGCTTGTACAAGCTCACTGATTCAGCTTCGCGATGCGCGCAGAAAGCTTCTTCTGCAAACCTTCTAGAGCCTCGGCCGTCCGCAAGCTCAGATCCTTCACCGTCTCATGTGCAAGCCTCTGAGTCTGCGAGAGCTCTGCCGCCGTGTCGGCGTGCTGGACGGTGAGGATGTCTTTCTCTTCTCTCAGCGAGAACAACATGCTCGTTAGCTCGTCGCACTTTCTTCTCGACGCCGCAAGATCCTTGCCAAGCTGCTGCTTCTCCTCCTGGAGGGCTGACAGCTCCTGCTCAAACTTCTTCTTCACAGCTTCAAGCTCCTTCTCTACCCCTGCGAGTTTCTTCTCGAGGTTCAAGGAGGCGGATTCTCTTTCAACCTGCAGAGATGTTAACTCGTCCGAGCAGACTGAAGGAGAGACTTACAAGCACGCGCTTCATCGTCAGTGTCTCCTCCTCGAGGCTCTTCTTGGACTGCTCGAGCTTCTTGCGCTCCTTCTCAAAGGCCTGCAGTTTGACTTCGAAGTCAACGTCCTGTTTCAGCCTGTTGTGATCAAGAAGCTCGTCTGCAAGCTGATCAGTAACTTGTCTCAGCTCCATGTGCTCTTTCTCTAGTTTCGTGAGCTCTTCGGACTTGGTGGAGAACTCCTCGTCTCTACGGTTTAGCTGCGATGAAAGTTTCTCGACCTTGTCCTTCAACGAGTGGCATTCGTTTTCCAGGCTCGAGTTCTTCAGTTTAAACGTATCGCATTCAGCTTCTAAGGAGATGATCTTTGTTCTGAGCGAGCGAATGTTGGTGTTGTCTTCCAACGATCCGTTGTTAAAGTTTGCAGTGTGGACATCCAAGCTAGCTTTAAGTTTCTCATACCGGTCGTCTTTCTCAGCCAGGAGTTTCTTCAGGTGAATTATCTCTTGGCAGGTCAGCTTGAGCTGAGTGTGCATCAGGTCCAGCTCTCGCTTGATCTTGTCGTTTCCCTTCTGCGCCTTCTTGAGGTCCTGATCGTTCTCGTCTCCGAACTTTCGCTGCTCGAGCAGACGTTGAAGGGAGTCATTCTCTCGCTCAAGCCTCGACTTGTCTTTCTTCAGCTTCTCCATGTCCTTCTCGTTCTCTTGGTTGATTTCCTCCAACAGCTTCAGCTTTCTCTGCAGCCGCTCAAGCTCCTTCCCCGCATCGAATGAATCCTTTCCCGCCCCCGTGCCCCCACGTTGATCCCCCTCAGCTCCATAGAGACCGAGCGATCGCGTGCTCATTCCCTGCTTCTTGCAATACACTGTCTGGTGGATTCTCTCAACGATCTCCAAGTGCGACTCTCATTTTCATCGCCGACCGAGCTCGAGCAGACCTGGAGAAACAGAGATCACGGAAAGGAACGAGTTGAGGAAGGAACTTTAACCTCCCAATCCCTCTTACTGTTGATCACATACAATCCTTTCATTTATCTACCTACTAACTTACATCCCTCCCTCCCCGCTTCCCTCCCTCTTTCGCTTCCCCATCATTTCACATGGAGAAAGTCGTTCAGAGTTCTTCAGCCAAACTGTGAATATCATCCTTCTATGCTTGTCCTTAGTTCGCTCCTTCATCTTGATGCTTCCCTCCTCATCAGGCTTCTCTCATCCTCATCAGCCTTCTCCTCTGCATCTTCTTTCAACCTTCTCCTCCTCTTCCCTCCTGCCCTCCATTTCTGAATGCCTTGTGATCATTTCATGGCCCTCCGACAACGCAAGGGGTGGGGGTACGAGGAGTTGTGTGGAGGGGTACTGTTGATGCAGGGGGGTTCTGATGGGGGTTCGAAGTTGGTGAAGGTAGAAGGAATAGGTATTTTACTTGGTTTGTCAATTACAATTTCTCTCTACTTGACCATACATGAATTTGGAATCCAAGTGAAAGGGTTACCGACCACCTCTCAGTTGCTGTAGGACTGGAGGGGTGTGGAATGTCGGGTCAGCGAGTTTCAAATGATCTAACTACCCTACCCTCTTACGAAGTCTAAAGGGGGTAGAAGACCACGGGTAGTCGGTGTTGACTCGGAACTTTTGGGCCGGGCCCGCCGCAGCCCAGCCGCCGCAAGCCGCAGCACTCTGCCAGTCAGCACTGCACTGCGGCATCACTGACGGACTTCGACGGACAGAGTCAGGCTCACCCACCGGGCCGCCGCCGCACAGATCGGACTCCCCCGGCCCGCCGGCCCGCCGGGAACTTCAAGCGGCGGCAGCAAGTTTCGGAAGTTTCTCCGACTCCGACGCTGGCCGGCCGCGGCGGCCCGGCGGGCAGTGGGCCCGGCGGCGGGTGGGCATCCGCAGCCCGGCTGAGTCGCGGCTGCCGCCCGGCCGGGCCCGGGGTGACTGACTCTGATCGGACCGGCCCGGCCGCCCGGCCCCGGCCTGTGATCGGACCGGCCCCCGGGCCGGACGGTACCGGCCGCCCGGCGCCACAGACAGCCCGGCCTCCGACACGGTGTAGGCTAGGTAGTATTGAGAGTCTCACAGATTGCATCATGAAGTCCCGGGCACCGTCGTGATCCCGGCGGGCCGCGCGGCGGCGGCCCGGCCGGACGACTCGGAGCAGTCACCCCGTGGCGGCGGTCCAGCCGGGCACATCATCATCGGGCCCCGCGATTCCGAGGCTCACTGGGGGCCGGGCCCGGCGGGCCCGCACGGTACTACGGTATTGGAGTCACCAACTTGATCCAGGCACCGTCCGATCACCGTGCGTCACCGGATGATCGACTCGGCGGTGACGGACTCAGATGATGGCCCGGATCGGACTCACCGTACGGGGGCCCGCACCGTAGCAGTACGTTACCACGCCGGGGTAGTACCGTCACGGTAGCCTGACCCGGCGGCAGGTGGCCGCCCGGCGGCCCGGCCCGGGGCCCAGGCCCGGGCCCGGCTGGCAGGTCGGGGCCGCCCGGCCGCGCCGGCCACGCCGTTGGGACTCAGTTCAACTAGATGACGTGGTCGCGAATTGGAGTCTTTTCGTGTCTTCTCCTCTTTCTTCATGTCCCGGCGTACCCCTATGCTGACCTATCCCTATTCAATATTCCTAAGGCCTTCCTAGGACTTCAATGACCAGCGCTAGCACAGCCTACGGAGGCCATTCCCTAGGATGTCCTATCATGGTACGTACCCAAATTTGCTGGTACAAATGACGACCATCAGAGGATAGGTAGGGGTACGGAAAGTACGGGTCCTCTATCTTCAGTCGTACTTGCACCGGTCGCTTCCTTTTTGATTTTGTAAAAGTGGGGTACTTTTTAGAGTTTCAAAGTGGGTGAAGGGAGGGTACACCATTTGAAGGGTGGGGTTGCTTATTCAGTAAGGGAAGGGGTGGGGTACAGAAGACCCCTCCCCACTACTGCGACCAAACTAATCAGAAGCAACGAGGAGACGAGGGCATAGAGCATTGCAGAGGAGAACACAAGCGAAGCGAGCAAGCAACAAAATCTTGATAGCTCCTGAAACAGCTCTGAAGAAATTCAAGTAGATACCGAACAACAAAGGCCATTTCTCAAGTTAAAAGTAACAAGTTAAAGCAACATGGAAGTGATACGATATGACCAAGGCTCGTTGATGACCGCGGCTCAGTCCTATGATGATCCGATAAGTTTCATTCCTGGAGGAAAGAAGAGTTTGGGTATAACAGGCACCTCCATCACCGCGCGTCTGAGGCTGCAGCAGGAAAAAGGTTCGCCCCAAACTCACCATTTCCTCCTGTTCTCCTTCCCTTCCTGTCCTCATCGCCACATCTTTTCCCCTCCCTCTTCCTGTGGGTTCGGCTGACGCCTTACAGAGCGGCGAGCGAATCGAGTTCCTACTGGCAATTACTCAGGGGACCTGAAGAACGGGATCAGATCGGGACGAGGGAGTTACGAATGGCGATCGGGGCAGAAGTACGAAGGGCAGTGGAGAGACGATGAGAGGCACGGGACCGGCACGGAGACCTGGCCGGATGGAAGGAAGTACTTCGGAGAGTGGAAGGAAGACTCGTTCCATGGGGAGGGGACATACACGTGGGCGGACGGGTGGATTTTTAGGGGAACTTTTGACAACTACTGCCCTGTGAAAGGCGAGCTGGTCAGCCCCGACATGATTGAGGTCTGGGCTGCTGGACTTGTGCTGGAGGGACTGAAAGGGTTTCACTTAGGTCTACAAGGTCGTCTATGATGGTTTGACTCCCATCTTCGACGGCTCTCGCCCCATCCCTCTCTCCAAGCACATGGAAGATGATCACACGGTGAATGCTCCTCCTCCCCTCCTCCCCCTGGGCTTGCTCCTGCTTTCCTCTCCCTGGGCTTGCTCCTCCCCTCCTCTCCTAGGCATGCTCCTCCCCTCCTCCCCCTTGGTTTGCTCCCCCCCTCCTCTCCCTGGGCTTGCTCCTGCTTTCCTCTCCCTGGGCTTGCTCCTGCTTTCCTCTCCCTGGGCTTGCTCCTGCTTTCCTCCCCCTAGGCTTGCTCCTCCCCTCCTCCCCCTTGGTTTGCTCCTCCCCTCCTCTCCCTAGGCTTGCTCCTCCCCTCCTCTCCCTGGGCTTGCTCCCCCCCTCCTCTCCCTGGGCTTGCTCCTGCTTTCCTCTCCCGGGGCTTGCTCCTGCCCTCTGCTTCTCCCCATCTTGCAGCACATCACTCATCAGTCTTTTGCTGCAGCGGGTGATGACGATGGAGGACATCGAGGAAATGCTTGTGCGTAGCAAGGCGCTGGAGCTTCTTCTCCGCGAACGAGTGTTGAGAAAGCAGGTGGCGGAGGAAACCAGCGCGTCCGGTGAGAGATCGGGAGGAGAGGAGCAGGGCTGTGACGCTGCTGCTAGACCAACTCTTTGTCGACGAGATCAAGTTCGACGAGCCTCGAGCGTCTATGGATGCGCGTTACTCGCTGGAGGTGCAGGAGAATCTGTCTTTGTCTGCTGCCCTCACTCTGCTGCAGGTCGGGAGGAGATCGCAGGAAAGTTCAGTGATCGGAAAGAAGGCCCTCGCACTTCGCAGTGAAGTCAGTGGGGCGCCATCGGACCTGAGCTCGAGGTCGCGGGAAACGGAGAGAGGACGAGGATCGATGGACCAGGGAGGCAGACGATCCCTCGAGGTGGTGAGGCCGCGAAACTCGATCGAGATGGAGGGAGGAAGGTGAGAGCGTCGAGCTGCGTCTCTTCCTCCTCACTCTGCTGCAGGCGATCCTTGGAGGTCGTGAGAGGCTTTCGCGGCTCGATGGAAAGAAAGTCCCTGGAGATGACTCGATCCGGGTAGAGGAGGCGTTGAGGGGGAGGAGGAAGGGTCACTGACGCAAAACAGGAGGGCGTCGAGTGAGATGGATGCGGACGATGCATATTTTGACAAGATGATGAAAAAGTCCATCGAAGTTGCTCGCTGCTCGCTCGAGGTCATGCGGCCTTCCTTCGACATTGACGTCTGCTGCTCCTCTTCCCCTCTCCTCTCCTAACCTCCATGCAGGTCGTCAGCGGCAGACCCGGGAAGAAGAGCGGGGTGGAGTTCTCCCGCCGAGCCGTCCCGAGTCAGGCGTGATCACGTTGAGGCATCAAGCTTGTTTCTTCCTCCTCCCCAAGGAGCTGGAGATTGCGATCCCTATGTGGACCAGGATGAGTTTAGTGTAGAAAGGAGAGGCAAGAAGAGGAGGGGAGAGGTGGGGGGGGTTGGGCGAGATAGAGGGGGAGGAGGAGGAGGAGGATCAAAAACCAATACTCACATAGAAGCGGAAGGACGGGGATGATAAACAAGGAAAGAACCAGAACCCTCTGATCAGTTGCCCACGTTTTGCGAGAAACTCTGGAAGTAAGTCAGATGAAATGGAAAAGCAAAAGAATTGAATAAACCGAAAGAACGATTGGAAGAAACGATTGACATCATCCAATATCTGCTCTGTTCTTACATCGCACTCACTCTATTAGTTTGTTCTCACCGGGCTCTCCTTTCCATTGTATCGCCACTTGACTTCTGTCTCGTCCTCCTCCTCCTCCAGTTGAGCCTCAAAGGACTCCATTCTCCTCTCTTCCTCTAGCAGGATCCTCCCTGCAAGCAGATGTCAGCTTGCTCGAGCATGAGCAGCGAACAGAGTGAAAGCAAGCAGGTTGAGAGGAGGAGGGAGGGTGAGAGGAGAAGGGAGGCAAGAGAGAAATAGAAGGAGGACGGTGCAAGGAGGAGGGAGGGAGAAGAACGGAGGGAGGGAGGGGAAGGTGGAACGAAGAGGAGGAGCAGTGGACCGATACTAGAGTGCTTCTCCTCGATTGCCATGGACGATGCCGTCCTGTTCCGTAGCGTCAAGGCCGAGAATCTCCTGCAACATTTCACCTGCCATACGTGTCCATCGGTCGAGGGTCAGCCTTGTGGTCAAGTCTGGCAAAAGACAAGATTTAAATCGAGACAAGATAGTTACTGAGTATCGTCGTTGCAATCATCATCTCCATCATCCATCATATCTCCATCTTCTTCTTTTCTATTTTTCATTATTATCCTCGTCCTCGTCCTCGTGTCTTGTTTTTAGCCTCGCCCCTCCCTCTCCTCACAAGATCTCGACGACTGCAAGATGTCCGTACGCTGCCGCCATGTGCAGAGCTGTCAGGCCCCGAAAGTTCTTGGCGTTCACATCCGACCCAAACTGCAAGCATGTCAGTCAAGTCCGTCAGAAAAAGAAAGGGGGTTGGAGGGGGAGGACGAAGAGTAGGTTTAGGAAACGGCAATGGGGGAATGAAAGAGGGAGTAGTGAGCAGCAACGGGGAGGAGAAACAAGAGCAGGAGCAAAAGCAGGAAGAGGAGAAGAGACAGGAGGAGGAGGAGGAGGACGACCTTTAGCAAGATGATAGTGTCAGCTACACTTCCAGCAGACGCGGCATAGAGTATAGGAGTAGAGCCCTGGATGTCACGCACGTTTGGGTTGGCTCCATGGAGGAGAAGGAGGTTGACGACATTGCGCTGGTTGTTTCCAAAGGCACGCTCGACAATCTCACTGGTGTAGATGGCGTGATGCCTGGGAATGAAATTTGTTACGTGGAGAGGAGGGGGGAGAGAGAGAGGAAAGAAAGAGGAGGAGAAAGAAACTTACAGAGGCGTCTTGTTGTCTTTGTCCTGGATGTTCACCTCGGCTGACGCTGCCAGAAGAAGTTTGACGATCTTTTCTTGTCGCCTCGTCGCAGCAAGATGCAGCGCACTCGTCCCATGCTTGTCTTGCACGTTTACGTCGATGTTCTGCTTCGCGAGTCGTAGCAACAGTTCAACTATAAACCAACAAGATCGACTAAGCCAACAAGATCGACTAAGCCAACAAGATCGACTAAGCCAACAAGATCGACTAAGCCAACAAGATCGACTAAGCCAACAAGATCGACTAAACCAACAAGATCGACTAAGCCAACAAGATCGACTAAGCCAACAAGATCGACTAAGCCAACAAGATCGACTAAGCCAACAAGATCGACTAAGCCAACAAGATCGACTAAGCCAACAAGATCGACTAAACCAACAAGATCGACTAAGCCAACAAGATCGACTAAGCCAACAAGATCGACTAAACCAACAAGATCGACTAAGCCAACAAGATCGACTAAGCCAACAAGATCGACTAAGCCAACAAGATCGACTAAGCCAACAAGATCGACTAAGCCAACAAGATCGACTAAGCCAACAAGATCGACTAAGCCAACAAGATCGACTAAGCCAACAAGATCGACTAAGCCAACAAGTCACGTCCCCATCTCCCCTCCTTCTCTTGCATCATCATGAGCACAGTCAAGGTTACCGCAAGCGAGGTTGTCACGGGAGACAGCGAGCAGCAGGGGGGTGTCGGTGGATCGAATGCGAGCGTTTACGTCCTTCCCTTGTGCGATCAGCTCCTCAAGCTTCTGATGACGTGGAGGCTTTCAGCTGAGAACGGGCATAGAAGAGAGGGGCGGCAAGCAAAACAGGGCAGAGGTAGAGGATATCCTTGCCTTGACGTCGTTCTTGAGGGCAGCAAGGTGAATCTCACTGCCTGCTGCCAAACTTTCGATGCTTCTGCTGTTTGTTGCCCGTGCTTCACTGCTTGTGCTAGGAAGGACCGAGAGGAGGAAGAAAAGAATGAGACCAAGCTTCATCCTCCCCCTCCTCCCTCTCAGTCGTCCACCCTGTAAACAGAAACCGCGCACCTGGAAACAAAGGATATCAGGTGATGCCTGGCAGCAGAGAAGAGAAAACGATATCAGAGGAGAGGAGAGGAGAGGAGAGGAGAGAAAAGAGGAGAGGAGAGGAGAGGAGAGGAGAGGAGAGGAGAGGAGAGGAGAGGAGAGGAGAGGAGAGGAGAGGAGAGGAGAGGAGAGGAGAGGAGAGGAGAGGAGAGGAGAGGAGAGGAGGAGGACGTGGAGAGGAGGGAGGAA
>NW_005434578.1:270690-290968 GCF_000315625.1 Guillardia theta CCMP2712
AGAGTCAAACTGAAATGTTTTTCTTAAGGAACCGAAAGGAACCTCACAGAAGGAAAAAACTCTTTAATATAAGGAACCGCCTTTGAGGCTAAAAAGGGAGATGAAATGGTTTGGAGCATCAGTAAGGAAGACAGGAAAAGGAGGGAGGGAGGGAGGGAGGGAGAAGGGGAGCTGAAGAGACAGTGAAGAACAAGGTCGATAATGCATGTGATGTATGGGGAGCTGAAGAGACAGTGAAGAACAAGGTCGATGATGCATGTGATGTATGGAGAGCTGAAGAGACAGTGAAGAACAAGGTCGATAATGCATGTGATGTATGGAGCATGCCAGTGAGGCTGAAAGGCAAGGTTAGTGGCAGTCAAGGTGAGGAAAAATGGAGTGGGCGATAGGGAGCTGAGCAGAACGAAAGATGGAGGTAAGAAGAGAAGAAACGAAAGTCATCAGCCTTCAGACTGCTGCTGATAAACTGATTGATGCATGCATGCCTCTTTGTTTAAAGATTGTCAGAATCTCCTGACAATCTCGACTCTACCCGTTCTGTAGTTTGTTCCATTATCCTGACCTGTGACTCATTTCAGATGTTCGCATCGATCAGAGAATTTGTTTCTCTCCAGGAGTCCTTCGGTTCACATTCTTTCTCATGCACCATGCAGCTGATGATGTGAACTTGCAGGGCCCTCCTTCACTGCTCTCTCCTCTGCTGACGACCTCTTCAAGACTGCGGCGACATTGAACGCAAAGGTTTCATGCCAGTCAGCACTGCGCCCGAGTCATTCTGCTACAGGCGAAGGATCTCTATCAATCGGCTCAGGACACTTACTTCCAGGCAAACCAGCAGGTCGCCTTCGAGCAGTACAAGAGCGGAGTGCAAGTAGGTGAGGACGTGTACGAGTTGGCGTTTGACTTTGATGCAAGGAGTGGGATCATTACTTTAACCGCCCGGATGAGTACTGATGACGTTTCTCCCTCTTTTCTCTTTCCATATGTTCTCTGCTGGATTGAGTGTTTTGTTTCGTGTTGGTTGAGAAGAGAATTGTTTGTCTGCTGGAAAATTTTGTAAGTTGAGAGTGAACGAGAATGAAAATCTGAGAGGTGTTATGAACCCTGAATATATAAGAGATCCAATGAAGGCTGAGGCAACGATTGTGCAGAATGCAAGTCAGTCAGATAGTATGGCCGTTGTCTGGTTCCATACTTTGGCTTGTGACAATTGTACGGGTAAACTTGCGAATGTTGAGCTTTGATTTGGTATATTTAATTCAAGTGGTCTAGGAAGTTTAGTCTAGTTAAGGGAGGAAACGAAGAGATGACACTCGTACTTGTCAGCAACACATACAGCAGGTCCATCCGACCGTCAGCGAGCTTAAATCCCGTGCTGAAGTTTCACCACAAAAGTTTGCGGAGTGCTCATTTCGTCCCACATCTTCGCCACTGCCTGCCAGTCTCTCCCTGCAGACTCGCCGGCCGCGTGCAGCGACTGAGCGTTGGGCTTTCCGTCCAAGCAGGAAGGCGAAGGGCTGGAGCCCTTGACGTGGCTGCACTGCTTGACCTTGCGGGGGACTCCAAACTCTTGGAGGTAGAGCTTGAGGCGAAGATGATTAATCAGCTTCTGCTTCGCATTCAGCTGCCTCAGGCTCGGCTGTCCTCTTCTCGCCCTTGACAATCGATCGGCCAGCGACGTGGATGCAACGGCGAGCTTGAAGGCGCCGGGACGATGGCGAGAAGAGACGATGAGCATTTTCAAGGTGTCGCACATTGCCTTCTGATCATTCACAACTTGGGTTGCGTGGGCAGAGTCTAGCGACTTGCCCGCGATGCAAGACTTGAACGCGTCCCATCTGCGAACATAATTCCTGATCTTGACATAATGCTGCTTGTGCAGGGAGATGCTCGTCGAGTCCTTGTTGCTGTGCTCAGTTGCTCGCTCGGTCACCTTTGCGGGCATCTTCAAGTTCTTGGCTTGTGCAGCAGCAGAGGATGGCGCAGGAGCCTTGAAAGGAGCGACTGGCTGTTGCTGAGGAGACTTTGAGTTGGTCTGCTCCTCCTTGAGGTCTCGAAAGACTTTCAACTTGGAGTCTAAAGTCTTAGCGAGAGACTTGGCAGCTTTCTCGTCTGGGATGTAGTTGGTGATGAACTTCTGCAGCTGCTTCTGCTCCTCTTGAGCGACATGAGGGCTCTTGCTGACTTTCTTCTCAGCGGAAGCTGGAGGTTTGAGGTGCGAGATAGACTTCAATGTAGCGCAATCTTCATCACTGGTACACATCCGACCAGCTCGAGATCGCAGCTTCCTGATGCGCCGGTCGAGGTCCTCGCCTGCAGCACGATCAACAAAACGCAACAACAAAAGCAACACTCACTTGTTTGTGCCATGCCCATGCCTGGGAAGCGCGATGGTGGCCGAGAAGTGAAAGTCTTCCAATAGCTCTGAAGCATTCCGAACGAAGGCGAATAATCTGAGGGCAGGTACAAAGACTGTATCCTTCCCTGGAGCGACGCGTGCACAAAATTCTTTATGAGCTTTGCTCGCTGAGCATCAACCAGCTGCTGCTCGTGGTCGAGTTGCATCTCTCGCAACAAAAACTTCTCCCACCGATCGGTCAGTGAGGTCCATTCTACCTCTCGCTTGGAGCTCTCATGGGCCTCCTCCACCTGAGGGGCGGGGGGCTTGGTTGCAGCTGCCTTGGCAGGGGAAGCCGTCGTGGGCTTCACCTTGACATCAGTCTTGGCGGGAGCCAAGGAAGTCTGGTGAGGCTTGGAGAAAGCGGATGATCCTTTGGAGAGAGCGAAGTCCTTCTCTGCGCTGAGAACTAACCCTCGCATGATCATCTCCCGAGGTGAAGCCGCTGAGGGCGAAAGTCAATTCCGAACTTGGCGAGAGAAACCTCACCATGATGCATCTTCATTGCTGCACGGTAGGACTTGAGAAAGCTCTTTCCGTCATCAAGATCGTTCGCAAAGTTAGCAACAGGCGAATCCTCTTGCCTCAGCTTGGATCCAGGTTGCTGAACCTTGACCTTGACATCTTCCTCCCACAAGCTCTCAGCAGCTTTCCATCCCCTTAGGCTCCCATGGAGCTGCACAAAGTTAATCATAGCGTGGAGATATTTTTGTCGAGCCCGATCGAATAGATCCTTTGATGTCTCTGCACTTCTGCCTGTGATCAAGTACGTCATTGAGCAATCGCAAAATTTCTTCGCTTTCATTCGTACCTTGCAATTGCAGCAGTTTGGCTTTGTTCGCGAACTGCGAGTCCCACGTTCTCGTAAGCTGCTTCCAGTTCTTCATCGTGGGCTTGTTTGCTCGATCAAAGTAGGTGAATGCAGCTGCCAGAAGGTACGTCTTGGCCAGGTTTGTTCCATCCGCCTGCAGACTAGACCCCCCGTGGGAAGGAGCTTTGTCCGCAATGCTGGGCCGATTGTACCAGTACTCCCATTCCTGCTGTCCTCTCTTCCAATCTTCATATGAAGCCTGCGAATTCGCCTGCCAGTACGCCTCTTGAGCTTTGTGGTAGTACTCCCTGGCTTCATTCTCATACTCCTCGGCCTGTTTGTACATGTCTTGCGCTTCCTGGCTGTAGAGAGTTTGGTGTGCGAGTTGCCTATTCGATTGCCTTTCAAGCAGCAGCTTTTTCTTGAGGTCTTCTTCCTGCACTTGCAACCTCAACAGCCTCACCCTTTCTTTCACCACCTGCTCCTGCGACTTGAGGGTCTGGACAACCTTCCCTTCATCCCCGTGAGAGAGACGGCGAGCATTCTGATATGGCTCGAGGAGAGAAATTTTGTCTCTCCTCCAACGAGCCATGCTGACGAGAATGGCAGCGGCTAACCCTGCCATCGCCGCCAACCCTGTTCCCCGCCATCCTGTCCGCCGCACCATGAAGAGTCGGACGTTACCTAAACCGCTGGTTTACCACTGAGTTTAGAGTAGTGCTTAGCTAAACCGTTGAACCGCTTGGCACTACAGTACGCCGGCGGCCCCGGCGTCCGAGTCCATCCGTCACCGGGCCGCGGGCGGATTTTACTCAAAGCGGATCGTCTCGCCGGGCCGGGAGTCGCGAGTACTGATTTTTAATTGAGTACTGATTTTTAACTTAACTTTGAGTAAAGAAGTTGAGTAAACGTCGAGTGGTGTACCGGTAGTCCTCGTACAGAGGAATAATGTTTAGTCAACCTAAAATGACCCTTCAAAGCTGACCCTTCAATCTACTATCCCCAATGATACCACCCACCCCTTTGTAGACCCCCACCCCGTTGATGACACCACCCTCCCCTTGCTAAAAAATAGGTCGTTGCTTCGGAAGGAATTGCAGGGTAGAAAAATTGCTGGTTGCATAAAAAGAGGGGGTAGGGTAGTCTCAGATGGAGGGTGAATTGGCATGGGGTGATGCCAAGCGGTGCCAGAAATGTAGTAAAAGAAAACTTAAGGGGTGGAGGGGGTCAGGCCTAATGTGATGAGGGGGTGGATCTGGGCTATGGCAGGGGTGGGTCATCCGGATTTGGAACAGCGACGCTGGTGATGGCGGCGGTTCAAGTGGCAGGAATGGCGCTGATGCCGCGACAGGTACGTCAGCTCTCATGCTAACGCCTTCTCTATATAGATTGCACTGCAATATCTGATGCCATCAAAGCTAAATCTATATGTTGTCATGGTAGTGAATGCTGCAAACTTTGGGATAGTTTCCTTTGCGACCTCAACTATGAGCTCGTGATTGCATATGCATTTCATGGCTCTTTGGTGAAACACCTCAATGACAGAGTTAAATCCCACCTGTTCAATTTGATTTGAAGTGGTTGAACTGTTTTGGCTGATTTCTAGCCCTGACTCTTGTGATTTCTATAGCGGGTCGGATTGTCCAAGCAAGCAGCCGTGTTGCTTGGTCTTATCGCTTGTACCTTCTTTGTGGCTACAGTCTATGATCATGTATCCACGCGCGGCTCTACAGTTGAGTTGTTGACAGCCAAGGCTGGGTCGAAGGCTCGTGTTGCTGCCACCGTGCACAAGAAACTTGGAGCTGCCTCCCACCCTGTTTTGTCTGCAGGGACCAAGCCAGTCGCTAAAGCATCCCAGTTGGCAGAAGGGGAGGAAGCTGCAGAGGCTGCTCCTGCTCAAGGAGCGGAGACTGAGCCCAAGGGAAATGAGTACGTTGTGGAGAACAACGAGGGCGCCGTTGCTGGAGCTTCCGCAATCATTTTCGTTTGCGGCGCTATTGGTATCGCTTTTGCCGTTTTTCTCTTCTACACAGTCTCCCAGATCAGCCTTGACTCATCAGGAGCTGGAGAGACTGAACAGCTGGTTGCGGCATCTAAGGCGAGTGATGAGGAGCTCAAGACTATCTATGAAACCATCCAAGAGGGTGCTAAATCTTTCCTTTGGGCGGAGTATCGAATCTGCTTTGTTTTCATTGTTTGCTTCTCTATCCTTATCTTCATCCTTGTATCGCACACGACTGAGGGCAACGAAGCTGTCTGGCGGTGGAACATTGGAGGCCTTACTGCTCTTTCCTTTGTCGTTGGTGGTCTCACCTCGATCCTCTCGGGTTACATTGGAATGATGGTTGCGGTGTTCGCAAATGCTCGTACCACTGTGTCTGCCAAGAAACAGGGCGAGGCTGGCTGGACTTCTGCCTTTAACACTGCGTTTCGTGCCGGAGGTGTCATGGGTTACTCATTGGTTGCGATTTCAATGATGGTGTTGTACATCTTGGCTTTGATCTATCGCGAGATCTTCTCCAAATGGGAGGGCGGAAAGAGATCTGTCGACTACAAGAATCTGTTCGAATGCATTGCTGGCTATGGTCTTGGTGGATCTGCGATTGCGATGTTTGGGCGTGTTGGAGGTGGAATCTTTACCAAGGCTGCGGATGTCGGTGCGGATCTTTCAGGAAAGGTATCGCGATCTGAGATTTACATTGATTCGTATGTGTAATTCTTTGCTACCAGGTCATTGGAGTTGGTGATGGAAAGAAGTTGGATGAAGACTCGCCCTACAACCCCGGTGTGATCGCCGACAACGTTGGAGACAATGTCGGTGACGTTGCGGGTATGTCTTTCTTGTTGTGTAGGCTGGGTCGCTGAGATGTTTTCCGAAAGGAATGGGTTCTGACCTTTTTGGCTCCTTTGGCGAGGCTTCTTGCGCCGCCATGCTCATTGGAGCATCATCTGTAGCGGTGAAAACATGAGCATTTGCTCCTTGACTCCTGAAACTCTTGCAGATCGAGGAGGCTGGCTGGTCTGCCTTGGTTTTCCCTCTCTACATCGCGGCATGCGGCATTGTCGTCTGCTTGTTGACATCATTCGTCGCCACGGATCTGTGAGTCATTCCTTGATGTCAGACTTTTCCATAACTGGCGTACGCAGGATGCCGGTGAAGAAGGAGGAAGACATCGAAGTCGCCCTGAAAGTTCAGCTGTTCCTGACTTCCCTTCTTATGACCTTTGCTCTGTCAGTGTGGATGATGCATGGCATGGCGACTGACCTAATTGTTCAGGTTTCCCATCACCACCATTTTCCTTCCATCAGAGATCCAGATCATGGGAGTTCCTGAGCCTGTACGCCCCTCGCCTTCTACTGATTCGTTGTCACTAATTTACATTAGGCCTCTTCGTTTGTGTGCTATATCTGCATCGTTGCTGGGCTTTGGGGTGGATGCGCGATCGGCTTCATCACCGAGTACTACACGTCTCACTCGTACCAACCTGTCCGCGACGTTGCACGAGCATCCGAGACAGGAGCTGCTACCAATATCATCTACGGCTTGGCACTTGGCTATCAGTCTGCCATCATTCCGGTGGTGATCATTTCTTTCATCATCTTCACCTCCTTCAAGTTTGCTGGAATGTATGGTGTTGCTCTGGCTGCGTTGGGAATGCTTTCTACTCTCGCTACCTGCTTGGCCATCGATGTGTACGGACCGATCTCCGACAACGCCGGTGGTATCGCGGAAATGTGTGAGCTTCCCTCTGAGGTTCGCGACAAGACGGATGCCCTCGATGCTGCTGGAAACACCACTGCCGCTATCGGAAAAGGTTTCGCAATCGGCTCAGCTGCTTTGGTTTCCCTTGCGCTTTTCGGAGCCTTTGTGACCAGGTGCTCTGCTTCGATGGATGCTCAGAATGCCCTTACAGTCAAGGGAGTCAACCTGCTGTCCCCTGTTGTCTTCGCCTTCATCCTCTTCGGAGCCATGATCCCCTACTGGTTCTCAGCGCTCACGATGAGGTCTGTTGGTGAGGCTGCCAACGCCATGGTTAAGGAGATCGCCCGCCAGTGGGCCGAGATCCCTGGGCTGTCAGACATTGCTGGATTGGACTTCCATGAGCGACAGGTAGAGTGAGCTTTCATAATGCATCATTGATGAATTTGTGTTTCAGGAATTCAAGGCCAAGCACAAGGAGGTGGTCGTTCCGGAATACGACAAGTGCATTAGCATTGCCACCAACTCGTCGCTGAAGGAGATGATTGCTCCTGGACTCCTCGTCATCCTCAGCCCCATCCTTGTTGGATCTTTCTGCGGTGTGGAGGCTGTTGCTGGTCTGCTCACAGGTGCCATCGTCTCGTCTGTTCAGTTGGCCATCTCCATGTCGAACACGGGAGGTGCTTGGGACAACGCCAAGAAGTACACGGAGAAGGGAGAACTCAACGGCTGGTTTCCCTTCCGTGACGGCAGCTCAATCGATGATGAGAAGTTCAAAGCTGCTGCTGAGGCGAACAGTGGAGACAAGGCTGTGCGTCAGCCGAAGGGAGGGTATGGCTCTACTGAGGAGCACGTGTCAGTCAAGACGTGGCTCGCTGAGCTGGAGAAGTCTGATCCCTCCAGGTATCAGAAGATTATGTCCGGAGATGAGCCTGTGGTCACGACTGATGGACGCAAGTGCATCTATGCCGGCAAGAAGTCCAACGTGCATGCGGCAGCAGTTGTTGGCGACACTGTCGGCGACCCTTTGAAGGACACCTCAGGACCTGCTCTTAACATCGTGATGAAGTTGATGGCCATCATCTCTGTTGTCTTTGCTGACTTCTTTATGTCCATTAACCATGGTAACGGAGTTTTCTGGACTGGAGACTTGTCGGCTTAAGTATTAGCGTAGTTGAGATCCTCGAGACCGCGGAGTCAAAGTAGATTATTGATTGAAATCCCGTTTATCTCATTTCCTTTTCTCCCTTCACCTTCTTTGCGTGTGACACCCTAGCGATCTCGCGTGACACGCATAAGATACAAGCAAGTCTTGATGTATTTGCACAGACATGAATAGCTACTCTACACGATTTACAGGGCTGCTCCTGCATCAGGCAGAAGCAGGAAGGAGTCTTTCTCCTGGGTCACTCAGAAGCCCCATCCTGATCCTTGACCTGCAAGGAGGTGAGCAAGGAGGGACGTACAAGGCAGGAACATTTCATCGTCAACTTCACGGTATCAACAGTGTAACTCAACACTCAGACAAATGCCTTCAAAATAATCACGAGTAGGAGGGACCCAATCCGGCGGGAATTGGAGTACACACTCCCTCATTCTCGTCATCTTGGTCTTCATCGTGATGAGTTACGTCTGCAACAAGCACAAGCACAACCGTACAAGACAAAAGACTGTAGAGCTCAAGACTTGCGGGTCAGACAATGGATATCTTTTAACGTCATCACCGTTTATCAGTCTGACGTGCAAATCAAAAGTTTTCGTCCTCATCCCCGATCAAATAGAACGAACATGAACGATGGTTACCTTGCTGCAGGATCCTTGAAAGCGACTTCTGTCTCTGGAGGAGAAAGGGACAGAGAAAGGGAATGGCAGGGGGGAGGGAGGGAGGGAGGGAGGGAGGGAGGGAGGGAGGGAGGGAAGGAGGGAGGGAGAGAGGGAGGGAGGGAGTGAGAGAGGGAGGGAGGGAAGGAGAGAAGGGGGGTGGCGGAAGGGAGGGAGACTGCAGGGGGGAAAGAGATGCTGCCTGAAGAAGAGGATTTTCTCCGCTCGTGCACGTGCGACAAAGGGGATATGAGGGGGATGATCACACTCAATACCGTACGCGGCACTGGCGGCACTCAGGTCAGTGACCGGCGGGCCGGGCCGGGCCGGGCGCCGCCGGTCACCGGGTGGCACCCGGTCACGGCACCGCGGGCCGTCAGGCTGTCACCTGACGGTCGGACCGGGTGACGGTGACCGCCCGGCCGGCCGCCGGGACTGGCAAGTGAACATTACTCAAACGGGAACTGTGAGAGTCAGTCGACGGTGGCAGTACGGTACTCTGTAACAGTGTTGACAGTGAACCCGGGCCGTTCGGCGGCCTTCCGATCACAGGCGCGGCCCGGGGCTGGTGACACTGCCACGGTGAGGCTTCAACTAGTGTATACAATGTTGTCAAATAAACCTACTATGAGCTGTGTGTCGTTGAGAATAGACTGTTGAGGTGCGGAGCTGCCCTGGCCCGTTGAGACTACCCAGTGAATGGGAAGGGAAGGAACCTCAAGAACATCCGTCACTGAGGTAGATTCGCAAAAGATTGACAGGAGGATACCTTGTCTTGCTCTTGAATCGACGTGTGTTCCTGAGCCTTTTCTGCGTACTGATGGAGCAACGAGACATATTCCGAATACTCCATAATGCCTGGCAATTGGGCTCCTTTTGATTGCTCGTCATGCAAGCATGCTGTTGTTAGAGCATGTATTCTCTGAACAAACAGTGGATCCCGCAATGGCTTCAATGACCCAGACGAGCTCCTATAAAGAAGAAATATATTCAGAATATTCGATGCTTTCCTTGAACAAAGGAGTATTAAATTACCTCGACAAGCAATTTTTTAGAAGCGATGTCCACAAGTTGAAGGTTCTTGCAGAAATATCAGGTCCCTGTTCCGCAATCAAATGCAAGATATTTTCTCCTTCAACAGCAGAAATTTCAAATCTCCTGGATATCCTTTCGACAATGCATATCAAGCATTCAAAATTTCATTGGGAACAAAACCATGGTTCCTCCGAAAACATTCGAATAGGTTAAAGCCATGTCTGAGGTACACAATGGCTTGGTTTTTGTTCGATGCGTAGTTTACAGCATGCTCCAGGATATCGAAGATCAGCACGTAGTTGTCCGATGCACTAGCGCCGTCTCCATACTTGGTAATGCAGCTCAACACTTGACGACAAGACAACAAACAGGAATCCACAAAACCGAGCAGAACAGCACTACCCGTCGAGGAGTGCTCCGTACAAGTGATAAGATGCGGCAGATTCTCATACTGCAGCTTTGCTGCATTTCGAACTGAAGTTTCGATCGAATCCAAATAATGGCTAACGATTGCTCGATCAATTTCTCTTCCGCAGATCTTAGCTAGAAACAAAAGTTTCACAGCCATCTGCACTATGCCTTGAAGGCAGGTAGAACGTATTGACTCCGACTGATATAGCACATCTCCTTTTCTTTCCTGATAGATTCGTGGGAAATTACCGTAAAGCTTTACCAGTGTGTAGTAAAACTTGTTCGCGGACAACCCGAGTGGGCTTGTACCTTGATTTTTTGGAATAGCTGTAATATGAAACGGCTTAATGTCTGAAGCCTTTGAGTTTATAAGATGAATGTCCCTCGCGAACATCCGTTTGTGAAATTTGAGCAACATCAATTCTTGACTCACAAATCGTTCGAGGGATTCCTCAGCGCTGTTTCCCTCCCAGAGGACAGTGTTCATGAAAAGATCCGCGTTCCTGTCGCCATGTCACGCGCTCTGACTAAAGACGAATCACAGTGATTCATGGTCGGCACACCTACTGCTGTGAGCACATGCTTCATTCAACATCTGCAGATTATCCACCTTGGGTTCACGAGCTCGATCATCGAAGATGGCTGTTGCAAGGGATAGTTAGCGTCGCATCAATCAACTTCCGAGGCATCACATGCGTCGTCTGCCATCCTCCTTCTCTTTGCGCCCTGTTGGTCCACGACATGGCCAGCAACATGGTTGGATGTTGTCTTGAAAGAAGGATGGAAGGAGTTTTCATCTGTATACCACCGCAACACAAGGATGACGAGTTACGACCAGGCTGACCTCGAAGATGTAAACACGCTCACCATAACCAAACACCGAAGCTTGCATTCCAAGGAGAAGGAACAACGCGCAGCACGGATACGAAGTCATCTATCCTGGTAACTTCCGTTGTGCATGGCCGTAGCAGAACACGCCTTTACCTCTCCGTTCACCTCCCCTACCTGGCATCCGCATCGTTGGGAGTTCCGGAAAATTTAGTAAAAATATTTGTACTAGTAGTGGTGGAATCGGGGAGGAAACAACTGTGGCAGAAGGAAATGGAGATGGAGGGAGCGAAAGACGCGGACGGAGATCAAGAAAGTCAAGAAGACAATGACAGAGACAGTGATAAGATATTGAGAATAGTTTTAGACTGTGATGAGAGATTGAGAATGTTTTTGATAGTGAGAGATGGAGATGGAGTTGTGTGTGAGAAAAACACAAACGCGAGAAGAAGCACCCGTCGATTCAACGAGAAGCGAAAAGAAACAGTAGTGGATATATTATTCTCAAGCTCTAGATAAACTTCCAAGTCGGCAAGAAATCTTATCCCGAAACTTTATTGGCTGCTACAACGAAATACTTTTGCTCGCTTGCTCAAGGCCATTCACGAAGAAGCCAAGAGACTCGTACGGAGTTTGTACGAGCCGTCTTATGGCCCTGGATGATTCACATGCGATAAACAGACAATAACAAAACCATCGTATATCTTCGTCTGCAAGAGGCTGCTAAAACAGCAAGCAGCAACACATGAAGGATAATGGCAAGGAGTGATTTGATGAACAAAAAGACCTTGTTGTAATTATCAGTTGCCCTCCACTTCTGCATCTTGACTCTCGTCGGAGAAAGTCTGAGCTCTCAAGATCTCTCTTCTCTTCTCTCAAGATCTCTCTTCTCTTCTCTCAAGATCTCTCTTCTCTTCTCTCAAGATCTCTCTTCTCTTCTCTCAAGATCTCTCTTCTCTTCTCTCAAGATCTCTCTTCTCTTCTCTCAAGATCTCTCTTCTCTTCTCTCAAGATCTCTCTTCTCTTCTCTCAAGATCTCTCTTCTCTTCTCTCAAGATCTCTCTTCTCTTCTCTCAAGATCTCTCTTCTCTTCTCGCAAGATCTCTCTTCTCTTCTCGCAAGATCTCTCTTCTCTCAAGATCTCTCTTCTCTTCTCTCAAGATCTCGCTTCTCTTCTCTCAAGATCTCTCTTCTCTTCTCTCAAGATCTCTCTTCTCTTCTCTCAAGATCTCTCTTCTCTTCTCGCAAGATCTCTCTTCTCTTCTCGCAAGATCTCTCTTCTCTTCTCGCAAGATCTCTCTTCTCTTCTCTCAAGATCTCTCCTCTCTTCTCTCAAGATCTCTCTTCTCGCAAGATCTCTCTTCTCTGAAGCCTGGAAAAAGCTTCACCTTCCAAAGACGAGTGACATCCAGCACAATTCCTAGCCCATTTCTGACTTTTCTTTTCGGGCTTTCAACAACCTGTTTCTCATGTTGAGCCACGACAACTTCTGGCATCAATCTATACACACACTTATGTTCTCATGTGCAAACTCATGTCCTCTTGTACTCATTCAACCTCGGGTGCGTAACTGCTTCACTGTATCGCATCGCACAACCTGTCAGCGTCGCATTTCTTCGTTCCTTCGATTCTTGTATTGACTCTGGTTCCTCGTTCTTTCTACCACCCTACCCCCTGTATTGTGGTTCTGATCGGTTAAACTGGACCACATGTACTCCCACTACCCCCTTTTGTACGAAAGTGTTTGGGAGGACCACCCCAAATTCTGAAATGACATACCCCACCCTGCCAAATTGATCTCCCAGCCCTACCCACCCTGATGATTGGCAGAGGCCCGTGGAAGCCGCGCGTTAGCGTTGGATCCATGGAATGAGAGGCGGCGCTGCAGCAGAGGGGGGGGGAAGAAATGAGAGGGAAGCGCCTCCATGGGGGAATGACGGAGATCCATCATTGCTGTGTGAGGAGAGATCTTACTTCCGAACCTGCAGCAGCGGCAGCAGCAGCGGCAGCAGAAGCCGCTGAGCAGCAGCAGCCGCTGAGCAGCAGCAGCGGCAGCAGCGGCAGCAGCGGGAGCAGAGGGAACAGCGTCACTCATTGAAGTAGCAAGAAATTTAGGCGTGCAAGGAAGGACCACGGAGGAAAGTTCTCCTCCAAGAAAGTTGTGATATCTTTTTCATACAAGAAGAGGGAGATACTGTTTGTTAAAAACAAAGGGAAGCATTATAGGAATCACCAGTTTTCATAGGTCACTGACTGTAACGGCTGACTGATAACTTGTGAAAATTAGATGAAGATCGAGGAGGTCAAGTCTACCACCAAGACAGAGCGCATAGCATCGCACAGCCACGTCAAAGGCCTTGGTCTTAATGAGAGTGGAGCAGCTGACCCTGTTGCTGCTGGTTTCATCGGGCAAGAAAAGGCTCGTGAGGTGCTCAGTCAATTGGCTTGATCTATACCGAGTAGCTCATGCGGTTGTCGACAGGCTGCCGGCATTGCCGTCGACCTGATCCGGTCAAAGAAGATGGCAGGTAGAGCCGTCTTGTTTGCTGGAGCGCCTGGAACAGGAAAGACAGCGATTGCCTTGGTATTACTTTATGCTATGTAGGTTGAGGCTGAGGGGTTGTGCTCAGGGTATGGCCAAAGAGCTGGGGCCGAAGGTTCCTTTCGTTCCGATGGTCGGATCGGAAGTGTATTCATCAGAAGTGAAGAAAGTTGAGATTCTGATGGAAAATTTTCGACGAGCCATCGGCCTTCGCATCAAGGAGAACAAAGAAGTGTACGAAGGCGAAGTGATCGAATTGACACCGGAAGAAACTGAAAATCCGCTTGGAGGATATGGGAAGACCGGTTAGCGATAGACTCCCAATTCAATCAGCGATAACCATTTCCTTTCAGTCTCTCACGTCATTATCGGTTTGAAAACAACGAAGGGTACCAAGCAACTAAAACTGGATCCAAGCATTTATGAGTCGTTGCAAAAGGAGAAGGTGAGCAAGTTCATATTATCTTTTTCCCTGTTCATCTTCCATCTGAGGTTTGGTATACAGGTTGTTGTTGGAGATGTGATTTACATCGAAGCCAATTCTGGAGCAGTGAAGAGGGTGGGTCGATCAGACGCCTACGCGACAGAGTTCGATCTGGAGGTGAGCATGGTGGAATCAAATTTCAATTCTCAGAGTGAGACCTAGGCCGAAGACTACGTTCCTATGCCAAAGGGAGACGTTCACAAAAAGAAAGAAGTAAGCTGACTGCTGTGATGTAAGATGCGCCCAGTGATCTTAAAATTCAATCAGGTTGTTCAAGACGTCTCCTTGCATGACTTGGACGTTGCCAATGCGAGACCACAAGGAGGTCAAGATATTTTTAGCATGATGAACCAAATTGCGAAGCCTAAGAAAACGGAAATTACTGAAAAGGTAAAGTTGCTTGATTATCCCTGATCTGTTGACACATGCCTGCCTCAGCTTCGCATGGAAATCAACAAGGTTGTCTCCAAGTACATCGATCAGGGAGTGGCAGAGCTTGTGCCTGGTACATGTTCTTGCTGAATTACAAGAATTGCTCATTGCGTGTCAGGCGTTTTGTTTGTCGATGAGGTGCACATGTTGGATTTGGAGTGCTTCACATATTTGAATCGTAAGCATGCGACGTCCCGTTAATGTCATGTGCTCAAGCTCTTCAATCAGGAGCGCTTGAGTCCACACTTTCCCCCATCGTCATCTTCGCCACTAATCGCGGGATGTGCACTGTACGTGGAGCGGATATCGTGTCGCCACACGGCATCCCTGTAGACTTGCTCGATCGATTGTTGATCATCCGAACTGAGCCTTACAGCGTGGAAGAGATGGCACAGGTGAACTGCAGCTGGTAGCTCTTACAATTTGAGAGACACTGAATATCTGTAGGTCATTGCTCTTCGTGCCAAGACTGAAGGAATTGAGATTGAGGCTGATGCTCTTGTCTCCCTCTCTCAGATCGGTGAAAGGGCTACGCTGCGGTATTGGCCTCGCAATTCAGTTGCAGCAGTCTAATAGTCAATCGCAGATATGCTGTTCAGCTCCTCACCCCTGCCAACATCATCGCGAGAATGAACGGTCGAACCAGTATTGCTCCCGGTGACATCGAAGAGGTGAGGGCCATAAGCATGTGTGGAAAATCAGCGAGGACGCTGTGGATCTGTTGGAATAGAGGGAGGGAGAGAAGGAGGGAGCGGGGTGAGGGGGAGGAAAACAACAAGTTTGTATTGAGAATGGACAGATGTAGAGATACAGAGTGTCAGATTGAGGGTAATGTGTTGAGGGTAATGTTGTATTAGGTCGACAATCTCTTCTTCGATGCCAAGTCTTCTGCGAAACTTCTTGCAGAGCAGGTTTTTGAGAGTTGTTGGATTTAGGGATATGTTGATGTGTTTGACAGGCCGACAAGTACATTTCATGATCTGGGATCCTCAAGCAACAATAAACAAATAATTTCCTATTGTCATTCCATCTGGAGTGTTAAGGGGATCTCCTGATACTTTTACATCCTGAATTTGTTCTTAATCCATCGGATCTCATTCGAGTAAGTATCAGAGTGCATACCTCTGTGTAATTCGATCATATCTTCATCATCATCAGGATCGATCATGTCATCAAAATCTCTTTTGATGTTCATGGCGTAGTTCGCCATTTGATCAGCTTCTTTGTTGTGTTCTCGTAGGACATGGCACAAATCAATCGCTTCAAACTGATAGAAATCAGACGCAACTAAGCAATCAAGTGTGCACCTGCTCCATCAACGACATCGCCTCTTTGCACAACTCTTGGAGGTGCGTTTTATCACATCTCCATTGCTTGTTTACCTACTGCATGTGAGCTTTGTAGAGGCGATGGATATAATCAGCCTGGTTGATGACAAGCTTACTGTCGCCGTTCACCTTAAGCCTTGTGATCTTCAGTTCACGCGCCTTTCGCAGGCCTGGCTAGGTTAGTTTAGAGCACGATCCGGCAGGTCTTACCCAGGATCAGGCCTTTGTACTCAGCCTCGTTGTTGGTGGCAGCACCCAAAAAGAGCCCTCCTCTCCATATCATCTGATGCTTATGGTATAGAACAGCTCCTGACCCAGCTGTTGTTGTGCTCTGACCATTCCCTCGCGATCCTCCATCGAAAGAGAGAAAGTAGTGAAATGAAGCAGTATCTAAAGACTTGATCTTCTTGTTGCTGGCATGGAGCTGATTGCATGTTTTGCTTTCATATTGAATGTCTGTCGGATCGACAACTTGTGCCTTCCTCTGCCTCTTTCCGACTCATAAATAGTAAGGCAAATGAATGTAAGTGTTAAAGATACCTTGAGGAAGGTCTAATGAAGCAGAGGGTTGTTCTGCCTCATGCAACCACTAGCAAATAAATTTTAATCGGCCAGATTTCGCTCTCACAGAGCAAAGGAGAGGAAATCTCTGACCTGTTCTGCTTCTTGTATGGACTTAAACTTCCTGAGCATGCGCAGTGAGTCCACAAAAGAAGCTTCCGTGAGAGAGCACAAGGGGTCGCGCCTTGATACAGGGACTCACCTCAGGTTTTGCATTCCATGAGGAAATCCAGTGACTTGCTCGAACGCATCTTCCCCTGCCTCTTCTCATCAGGTCGGCAGACGATCAGTACAAGACACTTCAAAGAACAGGCAGGAAAAGACAGCAATCATCTTCGGATGGATATTTTGATGGATAGAGATGGAATGGAGAAAAAGTAAGAAGAAGACCGCACATGAAAAAAAGACTCCTGTCTTCCTGCCCACCCGCACGGCCCAGCAAACTTCCTTCTTCTTCTCCATTGCAGGTTGCCCCCACTCTGTACCTGTGTTGACCAACTTGAATGAAAGACTTTAACTTAACGTTGAGTAAAGCCGACCGTGCCAGCCTGCCTTCACTCTACTGTCTGACCCTCTCAGTAGAGTCAAAGTGAGGCCCCGGGCCCTGCCTTCAAGTTTTACTGAGGGTTGGGGGTTTACTGAGTTAGCCTAGTAGGGTTGAGGGTTGAGCCTGGCACGGTTTAGCCCGGGTTTAGGGTTGAGGGTTGAGGGTTGAGGGTTTGGGCGATGGAGGGAGTGACATCTGCCAGGCCGGACTGAGTCAGCGAGAACTTGAAGATCAGGGAGGCGCTCGCAGTCGAGCTGACACTCAGCGGCAGGCGACGGCCGCAATTCAGCCGTGTCACCGCCGCCGCAAAACAAGCTGAAAAAGGCAACAAGGATCGGATGTAGAAGAACCGGGCAGCGGGCAGCAGCAGGGACTTAGGGTTTAGGGTTTAGGGTTTAGGGTTTAGGGTTTAGGGTTTAGGAGCCGGCCCTTAGTAAGAGCATGCTGCCCTGCGGCGCGTAGGGAGAGCGCAAGGGGACCGGTGGAAGCTGCGAGCAAGAGGTTCGTATAGTTCAAACAGCTTTCTAAGCATGGTACTACAGTATGATGAAAGCGTTCGCAACCTGCTGTATCGGAGATCATGCCAATACACGCAGGGTGAGCGCTCTGGAGGCCACGTCGAGGAGGCCGCCGACCTCGTCGAGAAGGTGAAGAACTTCACCAAGCGTTATCCGAATAGTCGGACAGCTTATGCTTGCAGAGCTGAGGGGGGATGCACTCCCGACGCTATCGCTGAAGCCATCCGCTCGACATGTCGGCAGGCGAGACGCGACCTGTTTGAAGACTCTCTGAGCGAATGGAGCTCAGAGTCGAGAGCATGGTTTATTCAACAGATGGAGGAGGCCAAGAAGCAGAATGTCGAGACATACATCGGCACCGAAGGCACCGAGGGGACCTCCTTCATCTCCATGACTCTCCTAGGGATTTCCTCGATGTATGTTCGACAAGAAGAAAAGTTGAAAACGAAGCTTATGGAGCTAGGTCTCATGGTAGACTCAGTCGATGGAGTCGACAAGGCCATCATGTGGAAGCACCTTACAGACCTGAGATAGCACGAGCAGACGACATCTCAGTCACCGTCTCCTTCCTTCGGAATGAAGCAGCCATGGAGCTATGGGAAGGCAGGACAGAATACGCCATCGAAGGGAGAGTCTTTCGAGCCACAGAGGTGAGCATTGCACATGACCGGTCGTTCAAGCTTCGAGCCAAGCGAGGACCTTGGGGCAAGGGAGGGAGCCTTGCCGAGCTATCGCAGCTCTTAGCTCTTGGAGGAATGTCGACGGCTGAGATCGCTCAGATCTATCGATTTCAGCTGCTCTCGCAATCTCTTGCAGCCGCAGAGGTACAACCACTTGCGGGCATGCTCGTGCAGGGTCCTGGGCAGAGAGGTCGCAAGGGGCCGAGCCCGAAGACGTATGTCGCTGTTGGGGCAAGTACGGGCACTCTCCAGCAAAAAGAGCTGGAGTGGGTGCTGAGCTCGCCTTCGACGGCAAGCTGCGAGCAGACCTTGGCCTCGTTCAGAGAGAGCGAGGCGATGGAGGGGGTGCATCTCACTCTCATCAGCGACGACGTCAAGCTCAGAGAGACGTTTGCCGCAGTCGAGCTCACAGCCGACACCTTCGTGCCGAGGGGAAAGATTGCCAAGCAAAGGAGGGCACTTCGCGAGAGAGATCATGCGGGGCGCAGCAGCTTTAGAGTACAGATCAAGTCGAGGTCAAGCATGAGCACAGGCCGCTTCTCGAGGAAGGAGATGGAAGCGCTGTGCGGAGAGGGCAGGGAAGAAAGCTGGGTGCATATCCAGCTAGCCTGCAAAGAATTTGAGCTCATGATCGCTTTGGCACACAACAGAGTAATGGAGACAATCAAGGGATGCCTGACAGAAAGCTGGAAGAAGAAAAGTGTTGAACAGGAGAGTTGGTGGCAAACGCCAATCAACTCTATGACAGGGCTAGGACTGACTGCACCAGAGCACGGCAATCTTATACCAGATGGGCTCTGCTACTTCAGAGGGAGCAATCGCATTGTGCTGGTGGAGATAGCAAGAACTTCAGAGTTCACGGGCGAGGGAAGCAGTCTGGCAAACCTGAAAGCAAAGTTTCAGGAGAAAGAACAGAAATATGCAGCACTGCGGGCAGAGATGACAAGTAGGAGCGACAACACAGAGGTCATACAAGCCACGTTCATTGCAGGAGTGAGAGGCAGTATTATGGAGCGGGAATGGACCACAAATTTCCGGAACTTGCTCATGGACGAGGATATGATTGACAGAGCCATGACCAAGATAGTCATCCAGCTGCTCGAAGTGCAACACATGCTGTGGACCTCAAGGAGACGAGGAGACACGACCAACAGAGAACAAGCATGAAGGATATAAGATGGTTGGAAGATGAAGGGGTAAATATCAACGAGGACAGATCACAAGGGAAGCCTCAAAAGCTAGCAACCAGGATCAGCATGGCTGGGAAGGGGCAAGGACACAGAAGACAGATGGGAGACGAAAGGGCAACGGTCAACGGACAGACCGAAGGTGAAGCCTCATAGGCGAAAAACAACCAACATGGCAAGGAAGGGGCAAGGACACAGGAGACAGATGGATGACGACAGGGGAAAGGTCAACAAGGACAGACTGACGGGGAAGCTTCACAGGCGGCAGGCGGGGAAGGGACATGGACTTAGCGCAAAAACTGGACAGGTGGACGGTTACACTGAAACCGTCAACCCGGGCCCGGAGGAGACATGGCCGCACCGGCGGCTCGGAACTGAGGACTATGGAAACAACAGAAACAGCGAAACAACGATAGAACCCTGGATGCCACAACGGGCCATCCAAGAAGGGCCGCTCTGCCAAGCGTGAGAACCCATTTAGACTAGACTAGACCGGGAAGGTACCCGATGCGACTACTCTAGCATTCTAATAAAATCGACTACTACTACTAGGGTTTAGGGTTTAGGGTTTAGGGTTTAGGGTTTAGGGTTTAGGGTTTAGGGTTTAGGGTTTAGGGTTTAGGGTTTAGGGTTTAGGGTTTAGGTAGGGCGCCGTTATTTTCGGCAGCATGGCTCCTCGTCAGGTGTAGGGGAAGCCGCCAGGGCGCCAAGGAAGCTGCAAGCAAGAGGTTTGTATACTTCAAATAGCTTTCTAAGTATGGTTCTTCAGTATGATGAAAATGTTCGCAACCTGCTGTATCGGAGATCATGCCAATACACGCAGAGCGGACTTGTGGATGCCTCTGTCCTCGAAGCTGATCTCGTCGAGAGGGTGAAGAGCTTCGCGAAGCGTTATCCGAACAGCAGGACAGCCCAGGCTTGCAAGGCTGTGGAGGGATGCACCCCCGACGCTATCGCAGAAGCCATCCGCTCGACATGTCAGCAGGCACGACGTG
>NW_005434578.1:291253-292025 GCF_000315625.1 Guillardia theta CCMP2712
TGAGGAGATCCCGGTGACTGTTTCCTTCCTCCGCAATGCACAAGCGGAGAAGCTCTGGCAGGGAAGAGAGGACTTCGCGATCGATGGTCGCAAGTTCACAGCTGTACATGTGAGCATCGTGCACGATCGATCTTTCAAGATTCGAGCCAAGAGAGGACCCTGGGGCAAAGGGGGCAGCTTGGCAGAGCTGACTCACCTGCTAACCTTGGGCGGCATGACAACGGCTGAGATAGCTGCCGTCTATCGCTATCAGCTGCTGCGCCAGTCCCTTGCAGCGGTCCAACTCCAGCCGCTGGCAGGCATGCTGGTCGCTGGGGCGCCAGGACAGCAAGTCCACAAAGGCTTAGGTCAGAAAGGCTTCATCGCTGTAGGGGCCAACGTCATCTGGAGACAGAGGGAGGTGGAGTGGATCGTCTCCTCGAGCTGCCCAGAGGCGAATGATACAGCATTTCGAGCTTTCCGAGAGAGCGAAGCGATGGAGGGAGTACACCTGACTCTGTTCAGCGAGGACCCGAAGATCAGAGAGGCGCTCGCAGTCGAGTTGACAGCTGATCGCTTTGTGTCCAGAAATAAGTTGAAGAAGGCATCAAGGATGCAGAAGAAGGCAGGCGGCAAGGACGGCAAGGAGATCAAGATCATCATCAAGTCGACGGCGGCATCTGGTCGCTTCACGAGGAAGGAGATGGAGGGGCTGTGCAACGGCGGCAACACGTCTATCGCAAGAGTCAAGAGAGTCTTGTTGGAGATCGCTACACAGGCTCGAGATCAACGT
>NW_005434577.1:0-15763 GCF_000315625.1 Guillardia theta CCMP2712
GGGGGGGAGGGGAGAGGAGGGTATGTGACGAGAACTGAACCCACGTAGCACATGATTTGGTTTACCAGAGAGTTTGACTCCATGACTGGAGTCTAGAAATACTTGTTTTGCTCGCAACTTGCAGTTGTAATGCTTTCAGTAGCGCTCCTGTGTTGCCCTTGTCAGATTCCTCACATCATGACTTCCTCACATCATGACGTGACGAGCGAATTTTGTCAGGTTGCAGAACAAGAAACGGGAGAGAGACATCCTGACAACTCCTCTGCTCTGCTCCCAACAATGGAAGATCTGACAGCGCAAATGGCTGGGGCTGTCCAACAGATGAACTTAGAGGACGTGTCTCCTGCGACAAGATTGCTGGAGAAGAGGAGACAGATGTTCGAAGTGCAGGTGCGACATCGTATCATGCCCTGACGTGCTCCTGTTGAGATGAAACTCGCCGGTCGTCCTCGCTCCTTCCTGACCCACTTCATGCAGGAAGCGCTTGAGACTCAGAAGGAGGAGTTTGCGAGGAGGGAGGAGCTGTTCAAGAGGAGGGAGGAGCAGCTGAGGAAGCAGGATCTCGAGCTGCAGCAATCTCTGATCCGCTTCAACAAGTTCCTGCAGGAGAACGACTCTAAGCTGACGAGGGCGGAGAAGAAAGCGACGGAGGAGATAAAGATGAGGGAGCAGAAGGAGAAAGAGATCCAGGAGCTGAGCATGCAGATGGACGAGCTGTCCAAGGTCAAGGACGAAATGAAGGCGATCCTGGACAAGAACCTCGTGTACGAAAGTACCTCCTCTCTGTCCTGGAGCAGTCCGACGATTTTAACGAGATAGGGGATCTGTTGAAGCGCTATGAAACCCTCAAGGCGCACCACAAGGACCTGCAGGACAGGGCGGCCAAGGTGGTGTCCTTGAACGACGATTACAGGAACGAGCTGCAGGCGTACATGAAGGAGGGGCAGGACACGAAGCTCAAGGGCCACAACGAGATCGCAATGCTGCAGAAGACGTTGGAGGAGTACCAACTCGACTCGCTGGTGGCTGGAAGGTGACGAAGGGAGGAGGAGGGGAAGAGGGGAGGGGGTGAAGCACGATGGACAAAGGGAGGACGAAAGGGAGAGGGAGGGTGAAGAGAAGGCGAGGCACATGGGAGGAGGAGGACGATATCGACGAAGGAGGGCATGACGAGGGTTGGGGGGAGTGGAGGAGGAGGAGGAGGAGGAGGAGGAGGAGGAGGAGATCGATTTATGATCAAGCCTGTGGCAGCTCACGGGAGAGGATGTTAGAGGAAGGAGCTGAGCGAGTGCTGGAGTACGGCAAATGCTTGATGGTGATCAACAACTTGTACGAGAGGGCTCGATCCAAGTCGAAGATGAAACAAGTGTTCACTTCGGGTATGAAGATACTGTGACTCCCGCTGGAACACTTTCCCTTTGCCTGACTCGGACAAGAGCAGTCGTCGAGATGTTCTGACTGACTTGAGTTCCAGAACGGTCAGATCCCTAACGCTCTTGTCTGCAGACACCGCGGAGCAGTTGAAAATGATTCAAGAGTTTGTTCGGGACTTGTCCTATATCGTTCAGATGGTCTCTAAGGTAATTGACTGTAAGGGCTTGAGAACGGGAAGGAGAGGAGGAGGAGGAGGAGGAGGAGGAGGAGGAGGAGGAGGAGGAGGAGGAGGAGGCAGAATGGCAGTTGGAGGCAGTTGGAATACAAGGGGAAAGCTCGCCATCTCTGCCTGACAGGTTCCTCGCAGAGTTCAAATCCGGCAGGCAGCGGGCAGGGCAAGACAAATTGAGTGAAGGAGATCAGCTGGAAGCTGCATCCGATAGATCAGCTGGAAGCTGGCATCCGACAAGGAGGAGATGCGATCGCGATCCAGTTCCGTGGAGCAAAGGAGGATAGGAGAGGCCCTGAGGGCAGGACTCAGTCGGGATCGGACAGGTCAGGATAGGACAGGACAGGCAGCCTTCACAGGAGCCGCGCAGAGAGAGGAGAGGAGGGGACGGAGTGAGAGGAGCCCCGCCGGATTCATTCAAGTTGTTAGTATTATGCTCGCAATAGGCGATGCCAGTGTGACTTTATGAAAGTAACGATATGCAAGACTGACGGGGAGACGCTGGACTCAGTACTGCCACTCACTGCCGTTATCCGCCGCCGGCTCCGACTCCGAGTCCCCCGGGCCCGGTGACAGAGTCTGTCCCGGACTCCCGGGAGTCCGATCACCCTCCGAGGCTCAGGCCCTGTCACTGCACGGCACTGCGGCAGTCCTGGCAACCCAGCAGGGCTCAGTGGGCCGGGCGCGGCGCGGCCCGCCGCGCCGCCGTCCCGCCGGCTGCCGCCGGGCCCGGGGGCCACACCAGGCTGCCGCAAGTTGAAGGAAACGGTTGAACCCTGACCGTTGAATCGTCACGTGACTCACTGGCATGACAAGTGACAAGGCGAGTCCGGGGAGTACGGTCCGATCAACCGACTCCGAGCTTTTTACTCAAAGTTAAGTTAAAAATCAGTACGAGGACAATCAGGAGAGTCGAGGAGGCTTGACCCTGACACTGTCGCACAGGCCAAACGGCGAGAAGAGAAAGAGTTCAGTGCGAGCACTGAACTCCGGAGGCTCGTGACGCGGCCCGGAGTTGAATTCCGAAACACTAGTGACAAGGAACCGCAAGGAACCACCAAGTTGACACTACGAGGAACCACCGTTGAAGTTCAAAGTTAAGGAGAGCGTTTCGAATTTGAAATCTAATATTTGAAATTAGAAAGAAATAAATGAAAAAATTCAGTGAAATTTGGACGTGCATTTTCAAATCCACACTTCCTTGATATTTTTTATCACCCCACTTGTTTTGAGAACCAATGCCGATCTTTTTAAAAGATCTCAATGGGAAAAAGGGTGGGTGAAGAACTTTAGAATGTGGGGTAGGGGTAGTAACAGGTGGTGTCCCGCTCGGTCAGGGTGCGTGGGGTAGGCAAAAAATGTTTTTTCATGTCATAAGGGAGGGGGGTACGAGATGAAACGATGCGGTTTGCGATAATGACTGTTGGTGGATTGAGAGGGGTGGGGTGGTGCCCTGCAAGTACCAACGTAAATATTCTAAATGTGACTATATTTTGAGGGGTGGGGGATTAATTTCTTTGGCAAGGGGGGTAGTTGTATCCCAGGTGTTCATTTTATGTTTATCAACTATTAAGGGGGGTGGGTGGGGGTGGTTCCGGGGTAGGCTGTGAATGGAATGGGCACGAGAGTGATGGAGAGGAATGGGGAGGAGCGGGAAGAGGGAAGAGGATAGCGAGATCTGGAATGTGAGGGATCAAGTGAGGAAAGGGTCTAGTGGAATAGCAAGCAGAGCTGGAAGGAGAACAGACACTGAGGGACGAAGAATATGACTATGACTATGTACTCACACGATCCTCGATTGGCCGAAGTGCTGGCTCTAGTATGGCTTCTGCTGAGATTTTTCACTTTGCGACTTGCTTCTGACCACTTCTCACTCTTGAATCCATGGAATTCCATCCTCACCTCTTGAATCCATGAGATTCGATCCTCGTCCTGCTGTCATCGCATAATGCTCGTTTTTCAACCCCTTCAGAGCAGTCGCCATCTCATCTCACGTTGCATGCAGGAGGAGGCGATGCTGACGACGAACACAGACATACTGCTGCTCTGATTGCCGCCGAACTTGTAGAGATGGAACTGAGAGCAGCAGGCGCGTCCCATGGGACCGCGGATTGAAACCAAGTCCCATGGAAGAAAACATCCACCCGGGGCCTGCTCGAACCGCGGGCTCTTCACAGGACTCCCGAGACGACACCCGCGTTCAAGATGCTCACAGTGAGTTTCCCAGCTGCTGGTTCGACTTCCTCGTGGAGACGGCCAGCAGACCGGGCTACCACCTGCACAGGGAGCTCGTAGCATCGAGGGAAACGATCCTCGGCAAAGACAAGATGAAGATCCTCTGCTCCTCCCACCCGCTCAAGTGGTTTTTGGCCATGAGGCCGTTCCAGTTCCTCCTCTTCCTATTCGCTGTCATCATCGTCCTTGCACCCTGGAGCAGGACGGCAGTATGGGCGCGCCCTTCCCCGCCCTTGCCCCACGTTCCTCCCTCCCGCTTCTTTCGATTCACCGCGAGGAGGCTGCGGAATGGGCAAGAAGGAAGCCAGATCTCCTCTCATGGCGTCTCCTCCTTTGGGATCTTGTCGAAAGGCTGCAGACTACCCAGCGCTTACCAGCCGTCCGCGGAGGATGCGAACCAGTCGTACGTGACCTACTCCTCCTCCTCCTCCTCCTCCCTCCTCCTGGAGTTCCGGGAAGCTGTGCAGTTCGATGGCTGGTTCCTGGTGGGCTCCAACTGGACTGACGAGCATGCACCTGTCGACTTCACTCTAGAGTCTTCGAGCGACGGGACACACTGGCTAGTCTTCGTGTTTTCCGGCACCTGCTCCCTCAACAGAGTGGTCAACGTTTCCGACTCTCCCCAGCTGCCCAGCGAGCTGTACTCCTCCCTTGGAACTCCGCTGGAGCAGGAGGAGCTGGTTCTGTTCGAGTGGAGCTCCATGGGCTGCGTGTGGCCTTTCTACGTCAGCATCCTCGTCCGATGCTGCCAGGCTCTTGGCATCCTCCTCGCCATCGTTGCTGCCACCTACCACCAGCACTCGCGATCAGTGCAGGTTGTAGTTCGAACATGTTTGGATGGTGATGATGATGATGACGATGATGACGATGATGATGATGATGATGATGATGATGATGACAACGACGATAGTGATGATAATGGAGACGATGATGATGATGATCGGGATGGGGATGGGGATGAAGTTGGAGGCGATGACATTGATCGATTTTCGTGTAGATCTTCTGCGTGGGTTACTTCGTCTCGGCACTGATTGACATCATCACCTTTTCTGTCAAGCACGAAAGTCTCCTCTGGTCTTCCCCCACCTCCGACCTCGTCGAGGCTCTAACTGTGAGCCTCCTCCCTCCCTCCCTCCCTCCCTCCCTCCCTCCCATCCCTCCCTCCCTCCCTTCCTCCCTCCCCTCCCCTCCCCTCCCCTCCCCTCCCTCCCTCCCTCCTCTCCCTAACCTCCCCTCCCTCCCCTAACCTCCCCTTCCTCCCTCCCATCCCTCCCTCCCTCTTCTCCTTCCAAGTGCTCCCCTGACAACTCTCTCAGATCCTCTTTGTCTTCCCCTGCCCCCTCCTGCTGGACGAGTCGTTGGTGCTGGAGCTGGGGTTGATTTCAGGGATTATCTTGAGCGTTTCCGTTGGGCTCTTGGACAGGAACGCCAGCTACATATATGTGGTGCTGGTATTTCTTGCTCTGATTCTACTGCGGGAGCATCTCAAGCGGGAGTCGAGGAGGAGGTTGTCTCGATTCGCTCACAAGTCGGAGGAGAGGTGGCAGGCAGTTGTTGCCGAGACGGATCAGAGCACGCTGCTGGCCCTATCTGAGCTGCACAACAACTTTGTACGGAGGAAGGGTGGGACCTTGGTTCAGGTCCGCGTGTCGTTGCGGGAGATGTTGGAGGTGGCAGGAGAGGGGAGTGTGCTCGGGTCCGTCGGTATCGCCGACTCCTCCTCTCCTCCCCATCACTTCTCCAACATCGCCACCCCCAGCCACTCCTCTCACCCCGCCTTCGCCTCCTTCGCCTCTGCCGTCTTGTCCTCGGAGCAGGCGATCGCTTCCTTCGACCAGCTGTACGCGCAGGCCGTCACGTGCAACGAGCTCTTCAGGAGGAAGATCGCGCTGCTGGTAGCGAGCTGGAAGGAAAGCAACCCAAGGGCCTCCATCAGCTTCATCCCCCTCCCCGTCAAGAGCGTCTCCTCCTGCCAGGAGAAGATCCTCTGGAACTACGACGGGGACGTCTCGAGGCTGCTGGACGTGGTGAGGCAGCGGGTGGTGCTGGGGAGGGTCGAGGAGCTTCTCAGCTTCTTCGAGAGCATCAGGAAGGACGATGATCTGAAGCTAGTGAGGGTAAAGAACAGGTTCGACCCCAACTACAGCAGTGAGAGGTCAGGAGGGTACCGCGACCTCTGCCTGAAGCTCCGGCTGGTTACTCCAGACACTCGCTTCTTCGGCACCCTCGCCCTCGTCTGCGAACTTCGGCTCGCGCTACAGCAGCTGCAGGAGGAGGGAGCAGCAGGATCAAGCGCAGCAGCAGCAGCAGCAGCAGCAGCAGCAGCAGCAGCAGCAGCAGCAGGAGACGGCACAACAGCAGAAGCAGAAGCAGGAGCAGGCGCAGGAGCAGGAGACGGCACAGCAGCAGCAGCAGCAGGAGCAGGAGCAGGAGCAGGCGCAGGAGCTGGGGCAGGGGCACCGGTGGTGGACGATGCTATCAATCGCTTCCGCCGCCTGCACAAGTTCAGCCTGAGGAGGAGGGTCGGCACCATGATCGCGCGCCTGACGCCTCGGCTGCAAGCGCTCAAGGTTGACCAGCAGCGTGTCCGTCGGCTCTCGAGGATCTGCATCGACGCGTTCAGGCAGGGTGATGACGCGGCAACGTCCCTCGACACCTTCTACCGCTCAGCCATCCGCGACCTCTCAGTGCTCAAGAGGTTCAAGGACAACCTGCGGCAGAAGTGCCTGTTTGCGGGAGACACCCTAGACGCTCGCCTGCTGGAGCTGCGCCATGCAGTGAAGCGAGCTGGAGTCTCCAGCGTGCTCTTCACCTCCATCCCCTGCACCCTGGCGATCCAGAAGCCCTGGTTCAAGCTCGTGCTCCTCGCGTGCGGCCTCTACTTCCTCCTCTACGTCTTCGGTCCCGGCGAGAGGATGCAGGAGGTGGCGCGAGGGAATAAGTTCTCCGTGAAGCTCGCCAAGCTCACTGTCCTGCAGCGGCGGGAGGAGGGCTGGAAGTCCAACTACACGCTCAGAGCTGGGTTCATGCTGAACGGGTGCAGGGTCGGCGACGAGGCCAAGTGGGAGGAGGACGGGGAGAATTTCTACTTCTCCCTGCCCTCCCTGCTGACCGCCAACTCCTGGTACTTCATCACTGACAGCCGCCAGGACAGTGCAGGAGGCGATCCCGTCCGCTTCGAGCTCCGCGTCTCCTCCTCCTCCTCCTCCAGCTCCGCCAGGCAGGTCCCGCCCGACAGCTGGGAGCTCGTGTCGGGACCGATTGCCTTTGGAGCCTGACGGGGACGGGCTGCGTTCCCAGCTCGTCTGTGCAGTACGGGACGAGCTTGGAGAGGTCAGCTGAGAATGTTGTCCAGCTGCAGTGCCCCTGGTACCATGTGGTTGGATCTGTCTTCGTCTACCTCCCGATGATTGCAGGATGCATCCTGGGGCCAGTGCTGAGTGCGGCGGGGAGGACGAGGTCGGGGATCCTGACGTTCTCCCTTGCGTTCTGGGCTCCGGGGGTGATGGAGATCTTTGTTGGGATCATGTTTGCTCGGGAGGGGCGGGAGGTCAACATGGTGTACTGGATGACGCTGGGACTGTCGTCGTTGGCCATGGGCGTAATCCTGGTGCTCAAGGAGGAGCTCTTCCTGCCTTACATCCCGTTTCACTTCCTGGTGTGCGTTTTCGGGCTCAACTTCCATACCCGGTATGTCTTCCGCCAGGCCCAAGTCGAGGTGCCCCTCTCCGCTTCTATCCTCTTCTTCTCGTGGGTTGCTGTGTGGCTGCTGAGGAGGATAGCGATCTATCGCTCCTCCCTTGCGATCAGGGACGACGTTCGCAAGTACGACGAGACTTGGTCCAGTCTCCTGCAGCAGCCCGAGACCTCCCAGACCCTCCTGGACCTCCGCAGCACCGTCGACTCCTTCCCCTCCTTGCGCACCGACTTGATCTTGCAGGAGCAGCAGGAGCAGGAGCAGGAGCAGAGTCATGGACACGGAAACGGAGAAGGACGGGAAGAGGAGAAAAGGGAGGGTTCGAGGATCATCGACGTCTTTGCTCGCTTCTTGCGGATCTCGAAGAAGAGGAGGAGAAGAAATGCGATTGTGTGCCTGGATCAGCTGTACAACCAGGCGATGCTCTTGGAGCTTCCTTTCCTTCTTAAGGTCCAGTCCCTGACAAGGCAGTGCGGGGGCTACGTCCAGGTCGTGGAGGACAGCAACGAGCCAGTGTGGGTCAAGTACAGCCATACGGAGGAGGAGCTCACGTATAAGTGGGCAGAGCTGAAGAGCGTCGACCGATCGATCGAAAAGCTCAGCAGGTCGTACAAGGGACGCGCGTCTCGCCTGCTCGACGTGGTCCGGCAGTGTATCGTCTTCGATTCACTGGAGGCGATCGTGGGCTGCCTGCGGCTGATCGCGGAGGACGAGGAGCTGAGAACCCTGCGGGTGAAGAACAGGTTCGACCCGAGCTACAGAACGGATCTTTCTGGGGGGTACCGTGACGTCTGCCTGAACGTCCAGCTGAGGACGGAGGAGACGAGGAGGATGAGGATTGACCAGCACGTCTGTGAGCTGCAGCTCTCCCTGAGAGAGTACAAAGTCTGGACTGTGCAGGGCAATGGACACAAGCGATACGTTGCGTACCGCAACCACAGGGGAGAGTGAGGAGGAGGAGGAGAATCATGAGAGGAGCAGGAGCAGGAGCAGGAGCAGGAGCAGGGAGAGTCAGAGGGCAGGGTTAGAAGGAGGACAGTTTTTGGTGTATTCTTTTTCTCAGAGATGATGTTTGTTTCCTGTGTATTCATTCCAACAACAACAGCATGTATATATAAATTGTAAAGTTCCTTCACTAAACAAACCAAAAGACGCCTCTGCACCAGCCGACGAGATCGTCGTCCCACCTATGTACATTTCTACTCCCATACCTCCTCCCTCACATCTGCACCTCCTCCCCGATCGAGTTCCTGTACGTCCGCTTGTTCACGATGATGTCCATGGCGTCTTGCAGCGCAGCGATCTGCTGCAGCCGCGAGGGCGAGCCCGGCACAGACGAGGACGAGGACGAGGACGAGGACGAGGACGAGGACGAGTCTTGGATGGCCGATGACAAGATCGAGCCAGCTTGCAGGTCCTCCTCAGCAACAGAGATCTCAGGAGGAGATAGCGAGTGCTTGGCGTGAAAGAGGCTGTATCGCATGAGGGAAGAAGATGATGGGGGGAGGAGGGAGGAGAGAGGAACGCGGGCAATGGCAGACAGGGAGAGGGAGGAGCACGAGACGAGTCAGCGCACGGAGAAGTCGAGGAGGAGAGAGAAGGAGAGGCAAGAAGGAGGAAGGAGCAGCAGCAGGAGCAGGAGCAGGATGCGTAGGGGAGTAGAGGGATGGAGGGGGAGGGTATGGGGAGACCTGGGAGGAGGGGAGCTGAAGTGGACGGAGACGTAGAAGGGAAGGAGGGGGAGGGGAACAATGGCAGGTGCTAGAGTGGGGAAGGCTGTTGAAACGGCGCAAGAGGAGCAAAAGGATCTTTACTACATTGCGGCACGGCGGACGAAACAATGTGTACGTACGTCCATTCGTGAAGGTTACATTATGATGACAAATGATTACGACAAACGGTGCGATAACGCATCCTTTGATAACCTTGACAGCGTCATTAAGAGTAACGTACGTTCAAATGCCATGTCCTGTCACGCATCGACCTCTTCAGCCTTTTGCTCCTGGAAACCCCGTGACCCGGCGCCGGGGTTGCGGAGGAAGAGAAGGAAGCAATGGCGGGTTGGACGACTTCGGGCAGGCATGTTCTCCGTTTCTAATGATCATGCTGACTTCGAAGCGATGGCATCAAGAGTTTCTTTGCTCAGTGTTTATCATCATCCTCTGCAATGATTGGATCTCAGATCTCCCTTGAACGCGAGTGAGTGAGTAGGCATATGACGACTTCCGGCAGGCATGTTCTCCCTTTCTCGCCTCCTCCCTCAGTTTCCTTGCTTGGTGTGTTTATTATCATCCTCTGCTTTCATAAAAGCCTATAAGCACATCTTCTTACGTCTTTCCGACGATGTCTCGTCGCTCCTCTTTACTTCCTCTCTTATTGCACGACAAAGTCCTCCCTGCCCATGTCGACCCTCGCATGTTCTCACGACAAGAACTTCCTGTAGTCACATCTGCACCTCCTCTCCGATCGAGTTCCTGTACGTCCGCTTGTTCACGATGATGTCCATGGCGTCTTGCAGCGCAGCGATCTGCTGCAGCCGCGAGGGCGAGCCCGGCGCAGACGAGGACGAGGACGAAGAGGAGGACGAACACGTAGAGAAGAACAGTCCTCTGCATTCTTCTTCATGGCGGGGGCTCAGATCAGCTGACGGGATTTCGGATACGAGAGGAGAGATAGAGATGTTCTTGGAATGGCAGAGATGAAAATGCATGGTGAGAGCGGGAAAGCCAGGACTGACACAGAAGCGAAAGTGCCTGTCAATAATGGGCAAGGATGAAGAAGAGATTTTTCAGAGCTGATGGGAGAGGAACATGAGGCAAGATGAACACGATGGCGAGTCTTGTGTGGAATGGGAGGAGAAAAACAGGTGGAGGAGGAACGAGGAGGAGGAGGAGAAACGAAGGAGAGGAGGAACGAGCAGGAGGAGGAACGAGGAGGAACGAGCAGGAGCGAGGAGGAACGAGGAACGAGGAGGAGGAGGAACGAGGAGGATGGGAGCGGACACAGGGAGGCATCGATAAGGAACAGGAAGCCTTACAGGGAGAGGGGATCAGGACTTAAAGCTACATTCTCGAAAAAGCTCGATTTCAATACTGTGCAAGAATTTTTTTTGGAACCTGAGTTGACCTACACAAGATCACCACCACCCCTTTTTAACCCCCTTCGCTACCCCTCCTATCACTGCTTTACACCACCCCACCTGACAAAGATGGAAGGCACCCTACCCATCTTTTCCCCCTCATTGACTGGGAATACAGGGGTACAGTATTACCCACCCCCATGCTTTTCGAAACGCGTTCACGAAAGGAAGTTCTTTCAGGAACGATCAGGTAACCGTCACCCTTCGACCCCTTTGCTGTACCCCCCACCCATGTATTTCATTTTACAATGAGGGGTGAGAGGTCATGGAACGGGACCTCTTGGCCTTTTCTCCTGCTAGTGTGCTCGTGCCCTTTTAACTCGTGCTCCCCTCGACTCCTTTGCGCCCTCGTTTATTCGCCCCCTCCCTCCCTCCCTCCCTACTTCCTCGACTTCCTCCTCGACCTCCATCCATCCTTCTTCTCCCCACCGTCCTCACCGTCCTCACCGTCCTCACCGTCCTCACCGTCCTCACCGTCCTCACCCACCTCCGTCCCGCTCCCTCCGTCCTGCTCTTGCCTTCCTCTGCACCGGCTCTCTGTCACGGCAGTCACGATCCGCCTCAATTTGCCCTAGCATCCTCGACCCGAGCAGGAAATTCTCTTGAGGACATTGCAGACATGAACATGAAGCTTTCACACACTCAAGACATTCTCCCTCCTATCAAGACTTGCAATGAAGGAAAATCCCAACACAAGTCCGACAAAACCATTCCTTCTCTTCGACTCAGACAGATGAATGCTCTACGACATGCAATCGACATGATCACGAGCAAGAATGCATTCAAAAATTCGCTGGGAGACAGCGTGCACATGTAAAATAGGACTGATAGAAATGTATCAAAGTGTGAGTGATGTTAATAGATTTCAGAGCAGAAAACCTCTCAATGTTTCCATGGTAGCATGTCACACCTACACCCGGCCAGGAGGAGAGGGACGATATCTGTTGAGATGTCCAGAGAGCATCGGTCTTCTGGAATGCGTGTCATTCTCCAATCGCGTCCGCCCTCACAACCTTCACGAACGTGATACATTGGATGTCACATGAACAAAGCCCCTATCGTGCCGGTTACAAAATTACATCCCACCCATGTCTTCACTCCATCCAGCTCCACTCTCAGTCCATATGAGCCAAGAAAGGAGAAAAACAGGTCAACAACAGGCTGGTCGTTCAGCAGAATGGACGAAAGACGCGATTGATTTCATATGAAGTTTATTGTCATTCTGTAAGATAACTTGGAAGAGATCAAGAAACGACCTGATCCAACAAACTTGAGAGTATACAAGCACCCGCGTTGGGATGTTGTTAACGAACAATAAATCGGGGATAACTTGAAAGATTTCTCGTAAAAAAAATAAAGGTGAAACAGTTTACAAAGAGATTTTCTTATTATGAACTCTAAAGCATGCAAACATTGACTTGAGTGTCTTCAATTTCCGGCCTCTATGAGCACATATACGTATCAAGAATGAGCTCTAAGGAGGTAGAGAAAAGGTAGAGAGGTTGCGAGACTGAGACGAAGGGAGGGGGGGATGGGAACGATGGAGGGAGGGAGGGGGACGGGGACGGGGACAGGGACAGGGACGGGGACGGGGACAGGGACAGGGACAGGGACAGGGACACAGTACAAGGAGAGGAGGAGATTGTTTGATAATTGCAGCACCCCCCCTGCTCGTCTGGGAATGGGGGTGGGGTGTGATAGATTCTTTTTCAGGGGGGTAGGGATGTTTCAAGACAGGTGGAAATGGTGGGTAATATGAAGTTATAAAGAGGGGTCAAAGTTCGAGATGGTGGGGTGGGTACGAATATGGGGTGGAGTAGTTTCATCTGAGTTTGTTCTGTCGTCGTTCCTTTAGCATGTGGGGTAGGGTTCGATATTGTGGGGTGGGGTATGTAAAGGAGGGGGTATTCTCAAAATGACCTTGTGAAAAGGGGTTTCAATTAGGGAATTTCTGTGTGATAAGGTAAGGGTATAGTACTTCAAAGAAAAACCTTTATTAGGTAGGGTAGTATGGAAAGAGGGTGGGGGGTGATTCCTTAAGAAAAGCACTCCTGCAGGGTGGGGTACCTGAATTTTTTTTCGATGGAAAATCTACGAGTTGGGGAAACATTGCAACCATTATAGTCAATTGAAAGTAGGAAAAAGTGGGTGGGGTACTCAAAATAGTTATCAAGGGGGTTATTTGAACCCTTAATATAGGGGTCTATAATCTGTCGAGCTCGAGGTGATGGGTAAATGTTGGAAGTTGTGAAGTATTGTAGTCAAGTTGTCGGAGAGATGGCGGAGGAAGCGACTCCATTGCTACAGGGAGGAGGGGGAGGAGGAGGATGCGAACAAAAGAACCACAAGAACATGCTCAGACTGATCTTCCTCTGCATTCTCTGCTTCATCTCGGCCGGGCCAGTCAACTGTTGGTCAACCTTGGAGCCCATGCTGATCCAGAGGCGGGTGTTCTTTGGGGAGGATCAACGGGAGCAGCTAGATCATATCTATGCCATCAGCAACGGAGCTGGCATAGGAGGTTCCCTCTTCTTCGGCATGTTCTTCGACAGGTATGGAGGAGCGTCTAGCGTCTTCTGGGGTGCGGTAGTGACGGGGGTAGGGTTGATGCTCATGGCGCTTTCAGTCAGCTTTCCGGGATGGAACTGGTTACTGTACGCAGCCTATCCCATCACCAACATAGGAGGGAGCATGAACGTGTACGGCATCTACTCCTTCCTCTGGCACTTCCCTGAGCACCCGAACCTCGTGGCCTCGCTTGCTGACGCTGTGACGGCGTTGTCGGAGGTGATAGTTGTTACTGCAGTCTTCCTGCACAGACAGTATGAGATGCCCCTGGAGACTTTCTTGATGGCTCTTGGGATCCTGTGCTTGAGCACGAGCTTCCTGGCGTTTCATATCGTCCCCTCGATGGAGGAGGTCAAGAGCTGCGCTAGGGAGGCAGTGCAGGAAGGGAGGGTGACCTCTGAAAGCGCAATTGCAGAGGTTGAGAGCATGGGAGAGGACAACGACGAGGTCGAGATCTTCCGACAGTGCATCGATGTTTTCCAGAAGAACATCAAGGTAAGAAAGCAGAGCAGAGCAGAGCAGAGCAGAGCAGAGCAGAGCAGAGCAGAGCAGAGCAGAGCAGAGCAGAGCAGAGCAGAGCAGAGCAGAGTAGATCAAAGGAAAGGAAAGGAAAGGAAAGGAAAGGAAAGGAAAGGAAAGGAAAGGAGAGTTTGATGCTGAAATGCTTTTCAGACCAACCTGATCTTCCTCAACTACATCTTCCTGGTGAATTTTTTGCTCAGCTATGTGCTGATTCAGCAGTTCTACTACTACGAGGTGCGTCGTTGAAATGTGAAACTGATTGTCTGACAAACTTTTGCAGCAACTGTTTGGAGCTCGAAGGGCAACTTGGCTGGTTGACATCTTCGCCATCAACTTCGGCGTCTCTGGTTTCTTGTTTGCTGTGTTTGGAGGATACGTGTGCGATGAGGTGAGGGAGGCAGGCAGGCAGGCAGGCAGGCAGGCAGGCAGGCATGCAGGCAGGCAGGGGCAAACGGACAGGAAGGAGTGTGAAATGCAGCGAGGGAGGGGGCGAAGGAGTGATGGTTGAGGAGAGGAGCAAGCAGCAAGGGGGCGAGCAAGGGAGTGCAAGGGAGGGAGAGGAGGGGATCTGAACTGATCTTCTTCACTCGCAGATCGGGATCGAACGGTTCTTGTCTTGGATGCAGCTCATGATTCTTGCTTTCTCCCTTCTCCTCTTCTGCCCTTACGAGAGCTGCCAGGTAGGACCAGCAGCAGCAGCAGCAGCAGAAGGAAGAGGAGCAGGAGCAGGAGCAGGAGCAGGAGCAGGAGCAGGAGCAGGAGAAACAGCAGGCTGACGTTCACTGCAGATCTTGTCACAAGCTCAGTTGTCTCTCCTCTACGACTTCTGGGATGTGCTGGTCATGCGTATTGCCATGCTATACGCTCCTCCTCACCTCCTAGGAACCTTTTCGGGCCTCTTGTACACTGTAAGAGACCCCCTGACTACCTGCATCCTCCTCCTTCATCCTCCTCATCTTCTACCACTTCCTCCTCCTCGCCTCTCCCTCTGCTCCTTTTCTTTCTCCTTCCTCCGTTCTTTTTTCCTCCTGCTGCTCCTGCTGCTCCTGCTGCTCCTGCTCCTGCTCTTCCTCCTCCTCTTTTTCCAACATCTTATGTCAACATTACAGGTAGCTGGAGTCTCTCAGATGATTCTGGAGCCAGCTTACGACATGCTCTCCTCAGCTTTCCTCCCTCAGCCTCTTCCTCGCTACTGGATCAGTTTCGCCATGTTCACCCTCTACGCCATCCTCGCTGGTGAAACCATCACGCGATACTGGAAGAAGAATTCTCCTCCTACTCCTCCTCTCTCCTCCTCTTCTCTTCCTCTCTCGTTGGATGTCGAAGGACAGGGAAAGATTATTCAGCCCTCCAAATCAAACTTGCCTTAGGACAAATGAGCTCGTCAGGAGGAGGAGGAGGAGGATTTTTCTACTGAAACCTCTCGGTAGTGCTGCATCATTTTCTCGGTCTCTTTGCAATTTTCCGGTTGCTCGAATTCTTGCATGTTTTCATCGTTTTTCCTGTAGTCTATGATATGAAAACATCCGTGTACAACATCTTGTTGTTTCACTTCATTCAATACAACAAAGTTTACATAAGCATTAATTTCATCAAACATTCATCACTCCAGATTTCTATCGTAATCATCTCCATCCTCCTCCCTGCTCCCCCTCCTCCTCCCCCTTCTCCTTCCTATGCAAGCCTCACACAGCAGCCGAAGGAAACGACGACATCTAACGTTCTGTCACTTTCTCCTCCCTTCGACTCATCACATCTCACCTCCTGTACTTTCTCCTTCGCCCACAGTTCAAGCGCTTTCCTCCCCGCCTCCCGCGCCGCCCCCAGCGCCTCCTGCAGTTGCTTCCACCAACGTTTTCCCTCCAGCTCTGCTACCATCGTCAGCCTCCCTCCTTTCCTCTCTCCTCTTCTCCTCTCTCCTCCTCTCCCTTCCTCTCCTCTCCTCCCCTCCCTTCCTCTCCTCTCCTCTCCTCTCCGCTCCGCTCCCCTCACCTCCTCT
>NW_005434577.1:15863-33411 GCF_000315625.1 Guillardia theta CCMP2712
AGCAGCAGCAGCAGCAGCAGCAGCAGCAGCAGCAGCAACCGGTCCTTCACCTGCCGCATCCATCGGGCAAATCTGCTTTGAACTCGCCGATAAAAGACTCTCCCTCCTCCTCCCACCGCTGAATTCCAAGCCCCTCCCTGACGGGGCAGAAAACAAGAAGCAAGGGAAGAGAAGGGAGAGGAGGAGGAAAAGCGAGAGGAGTGGAAGGAAGAGAAGGGAGGGTCAGGAGTAAACGAAAAAGGAGGAGAGCAGCAGGAGGAGGAGGAGGAGAAGGAGGAGGAGAAGGAGGAGGAGCAGGAGATAAAGAAGCGCTGTGGAGTGGGAAAGAGGAGCAGAAAAGAGGAGAGAGTTTGATACCTGCTATTTCCGTTTCTTCCGCCGGTATAGAGGGGAGGGATTGAAAGTTCACTGAAACAAGATGAGGGAGGAGGAGGTAAAGGTTGATCACTGACATTGTTTCCCTTCCTACCCCCATCGGCTCGTCGGACGACGACATTTCACTTGTGTTTGCAAAGATATTCTGAACGACAGATAGACAAACAGACAGAAAGATAGACAGCGGGAGTGAGAGAGGGCGGGGGAGGGAGGGAGGGAGGGAAGAAGAAGAAGAAGAAGAAGGTCAGAGCAACTGTGTGAATGCGGAGAGCACAACAATGCAGCGACAAGAACGACCACTCAAGATATGATACACAACATCATGGAAAGATTCTCAACACTTAGTACGAAAGCTTAGCTGTCACCAAACAAACAGGGCTGTCACTAGCAAGACAAGACAAGTTTCTTGCACTCCTGCAAACACATTCTCATTCTATCTCAATGATCTTCAACCTGAATCATCTTCAATCTCGTCTCTGTAGCTTGTTCGTTCAACATTAGTGATCTTGTTCCATTCAAGGCTTTGATCAGCTGCATTGACAATGAGGGGATTGTTGTAGTGTTCTTTGTTCTCATCACCTCTGGCTCATTGAGCACTTTCGAGGAACAGATGTGAATTAGGTTCCAATCGACCTGAGAGAAAGTGCAATCATCATGTAAGAGGCATTGTACACTGATGGAAGAGGAGATATGATATGAAATGAAGTCGATATACAACCAAGATGAAAGGTGAAACACACTCATGCACAAAACAGAGATGTAGACGAAAGATAAAATGAGTGCACTAGCGGTGAGATCATAGATGAGACGAGAAACAAACACGATCTTCATCAATGAAGCAACACATTTTCATCTTCTCCTCACATTGTACATCTTTCCCCAATACTCCGCAAAGATTGAGACTCCGATGTCTCGCCGACAAGAAGGAGAAGAAATACCATGAAGCACTCGACATATCCTGATCAGACATCTCAATCCTCTCCCTCCTCCTCATCTTCATCGGCATCTTCATCCTCCTCCTCCTCCTCCTCCTCGCATTCCCTCACATTCCTCCTCCTCATCATCATCTACCACCAACTCCTCCTCCTCCTTCTCCTCCTCCTCCTCCTCCTCCCCCCCCTCCTCCTCCTCCTCCTCTTTCTCCGCCTCCTGCTCCTGCTCCTCCTCCTCCTCTCCACTCTCACATCAACGGAGTTATCCGTATGGTGGAGTAGCGGACCATGGTTTGGATCAACTGGAACGTAAGTCAGCGTCAAAGTTCGCGATGAGATTGACAAGTCAACATCGTAAACTCTCTCCCGAACTTGCTGATAAGACGGAGGGTCTTGCATGTATCTTGGGTATTCCCCTTGAAAGCTTTCTAGTACACTCTGCCCTTCATCGCGATCCTTTACAAGACGCGCTCAGTCAAACACTGATCAACTCTACTCTGAAGAGCGAAAACGGACCGAGAGGAAGTATTTCTCAATCTTGTTGTGGATGTCGCTTGCAATCCGAGATGAAAGGAACGTTGGATCGTTCTGCAATCTCGAGAGAGAGGTGAAGTCAATCTTGTGACTCGAGCCGTCGAGAAGCTCGTAGAGATCGTCGACGTGTTTCTCCTGCAACACAGTTGGTTCTTCGTCTCCCTCTCAACTTGGTTTCTCAACACCTGCATCCTTTCAAGCTCCTTCATCTTGGATTTGATCGATTGTGTGATGTTTGAGATCAGGTGTCGCTTCTCTGGATGACCGAAAACATGCGGACAAAGAGATGCATGTCACGTCCGATCAAATAGAGGTTTCAAATCAAAGTGACGTGTTCATATCAACGAGCAGCTTCATCTCAAAGAAAGTTTTCATGTCAAGAAGAAGTTTCATATCACAGAGAAGTTTTCACATCATGTGCAATAGTGAAAGTAACACAGTCTTCACCTAAATTTCTCATCTTGATCTCAATGATCCAGGCGCTCCCCCTCTCCTCGAAGTGAAAGTTTTGTTCGTGCTGTTGAAACATTCTTCACATCTCCTCCTCTTCATGAAGCAAATATTTCCTCTCGGATTGACTTCATCCGGCAATGCCCCTCTAGCTCGTCCCGCGGAACTCCTTTGTTGAAGATGTCAGGTCAGCAAGAGCGACCAAGAGATGGAGCAGGAGGAGGAGGAGGAAAGGAAAATGATGATGATGATGATGATGATGATGATGATGATGATGATGATGATGATGATGATGATGATGATGATGATGATGGAAATTCTGATGAGGAGGACCAGGACCAGGACCAGGACCAGGACCAGAATGAGGAGTTCATAAAGAAGAAGACGTCTTTCCTCTGACCTGACTTCGAAGCAATCTGTTCCCAATCAAATTTCCACACTCGCTCGTTGTCATTGTTGAAGGTACTACTTGTCATATTGACCTCCTCTCCATAGCGGAAGATGTATTTCAGATATTGATCGTCTTTCAACTGCTCCGGGGTCAGAGAAAGTACGAAAGGAAAGACCTCAGATATGACTGGGATGAAAAGAAGTGGGCGGTAGGGGGAGCAGGAGGAGTAGGAGGAGTAGGAGGAGCAGGAGGAGCAGAGCAGGAGCAAGAGCAGGAGCAGGAGCAGTGGCAGAAACTCAAGCAAGAACAAAAGGAGTAGAACGAGGAGGAATCCACATAGGATAAGGTGACAACAAAATTGTTCGCAATCGAACGATGCTGAAGAAAATGATTTGAATCTCATGAAAGAAAAAAAGAATGATGTAGCAGAAAGAAAACAGATCAAAAACGCAGAAAACTGTTGAAATGTTCTTGAAATTGACTTACCACAGACAAGTCTCCATGAACGTGCATTCGAATCCCCTCTGCAGCTTTATACAAAACTCTAATGAACCCTTCCTGTTCGACATTACTCATGTTCGAACGCATCTTATAGTCAAGCACATCACATGGTCAAACAAATCTTATCTCTCGACACATTTCAGCTTCCAATACATTTCATCTCTATAAACATCTCAACTCTCAACACACACAACTCTTAGTCACATCGGATCGCTATAAACATCTCACCTTCCAAAACATCTCATCTATACAAACACCTTCTTATCTTGCAACACATCTCATATCTATAAACATCTTCTTATCTTCCATCACATTTCAACTCTATACACATCTCAACTCTCAACACATCTCATGTCTCAGAACTTCTAATCTTCTCACAATCTCCAAGAATGCAAGGATCGTCTCTGCGGTCTGCGGAGGAATTTCCAGCCTCCTGCAGAGATCTGACACAGAAGTCACGCATTCCAGGTGGTGGCGAGAAAAGATGAAAGGAGGGATAGCGCATAGAAGGGATGACAGCACAGGACAGGACAGGACAGGGAAGGAGACGAGAAAGCAAAGAGGAGAGGAGAGGAGAGGGATGGGGAGGAGAGGAGAGGGGGGAGAGGAGGGGAGAGGAGAGGAGAGGAGAGGAGAGTAGAGGAGAGGAAAAGAGAGGAGGAAACAGGTCTGGTAAGGTGAGAAGGAGGACGAGGACGAGGATGTACCTGGGGAGAGGCGAACTATGGAGTGCGGAGGTTGTCTCGCTCCTCCTCCCTTCCTCTTCCGAAACGCTCGAGATCCCCCCCCTTCGAAGATTGCGCGGATGATTCCCCTGAGAAGAGAGAGAGGAGTGAGAGGACGAGAACGAGGACAAGGACCAGGACGAGAACGTTGACAGCAGCAGCCCAGCAGCAGCACCAGCAGCAGCACCACCACCAGCACCAGCAGCAGCACCACCAGCAGCAGCAGCAGCAGCAACAGCAGCGCCAGCGCCAGCACCAGCAACAGCACCACCAGCAGGAGGCCTGAAATTTTCAACTCACTCGATGGATCTTTCTTCTATGACTGAAGAGTGAGAGAGGGACCTTGACCTGCATGAAACGAGCCGGTAAGGGAGGAAAGAAGGAGATTTCAAGGAGAAAGGAGAAAATTTCAGAAAAAAGGGAGGAGATTTCAGCGAGAAAGTAAGAGATCTCAGTAGAAAAATGAGAGAAATCAGGAACAGATGGAACGATTTCCAGGTGAGAAGAGAAGATTTCAATTTGTATGATGGAAGGGCAGGACGACAGGTTGTTCGCATTCACCGGACGAAGTCTTCGTTGTCGAGGAGAGTAAAACAGAAACTTGGTTTGCCATCCCTGTAGGGCAATCACCAACGATTGTTGGCAAAATATAACCTCTGCTCTCCTCTTCTCCCCCTCTCCTCCCCCCTCTCCTCCCTCCCTCCCTCTCCTCCCTCCCTCTCTCTCTCTCTCTCCTCCCCTCTCCTCCCCTCTCCTCCCCTCTCCTCTCCTCCTCTCCCCTCCCCTTTCCTTCCTCCTCTCCTCTCCTCTCCTTTCCTCCCGTCTCCTCCCCTCTCCTCCCCTCTCCTCTCCTCCCATTCCTCTCCTCTCCTCTCGCTTCCTATCGCCTCCTCTCCTTCCTCATTCTATTCGACGTTTCTGTTCTTACACGTTGCCATCAAAAGACCAAAACTCATATCAACTCTTTCATCCTCAAACTGCCTTCTGGATTCATCTGTGAATTTCTCTTCACCTTCCCGCCCGTCCAATCTGCTGCGACCACTCCTCGATGCTTGATGGACTACAAAACAGAGAAAACAATCAGAGCAAACAATCGAGAAGAAAGAAAGACACTATTCGGCTTCCATGAAACATCATCATCACATAAATGCTGCATCATCACAGGAATACTGCTCAGAACACTTTGTGTTTGATAACGTTCAAAGATCCCACAAAGAATCCACACGGTAAAAACCAGAACAACGTCTCTCACGAGTTATAGTGAATGACGGCCCGGATATCTTTCTTGTTGATTCCCATTCCAAACGCAACAGTCGCAACGATGATCTGAACTTCATTCGAGAAGAAGGCATCCTGTTGAATACGACGTGAAATACGATAAGATCCTTCTGCTCCTCCTCCTGCTGCTCCTGCTCCTGCTCCTGCTCCTGCTCCTGCTCCTCCTGCTCCTCCTGATCATCATCATCATCATCATCATCATCATCATCATCATCATCATCATCATCATCATCATCATCATCATCATCATCATCATCATCATCATCATCATCATCATCCTTTAAATCATCTCCATCCTTTTGGATCTCGTAAATTATCAACCTAAAGATCTCTGTCGGCAAAATCTCCAATCTTATCATCTTCTTTCTTCTTTACGTCTTCCTGTACAAGTCTTCCTTCTTCCTACCTGGTTTGCTCTCCGATCTTGATTCTTCATGGCCCCATGATATGGAAGTGCGCGGAAGCCTCGTTTCTTCAGCGACGTCGCAAGCTAGCAGAATCTTTAGATAATCAACACAAGCACCAGCACCAGCACCAGCACCAGCAACAGGTACAATCACGAGTCAAAATTTCGTTACCTTCTCACACAGAGCTTGAGTGCTGCAGTACAAGATGGTGCTGAAGCTGGGAGACTTTTCTTGGCCTTCTACTATGTCGGATGTGATGGAATTCTCGAACAAGATCGGAAGAGAAGAGATGATCGTTTCTAACGTCTCGACCTCCCGATTTACCCTTACAATGTTGTGAATGCTTGCGCTCCAATCACGAAGAATCCTCCGACTTACCTCAGCACGGAAACGTGAAGATTTGGTCTGATGGTAGAGGAGTAGACAACACCGTCTTTCGGAATGAAGAGTAGTCTGACAAGGAGCCAGGTCACTCATTACCATCAATAAGAGCAGCAGCAGCAAAATAACAGGCAGGAGGAGGAGGAGGAGGAGGAGGAGGAGGAGGACGAGGACGAGGACGAGGACGAGGACGAGGAGGAGGACGAGGAGGACGAGGACGAGGACGAGGACCATGATTGTCCTACCGGCAGATTTGATTTGTAACTCGGGCAGTCGATGTGGCTGTCAAACCAAGGATACATCTCACTTTCAACTTCTCAGTCAGAAATCTGCAGACATGTCAGATGTTAGAGACAAGAATCTGGCATCCCTCCCATGACATACAACCAAGCAATCACTCATCGACAACAAGTCAACAAGAAAACCAAACAGCGCAAGAGCACGAGAAAGACAGCAACAACATCACATGCAACAAACGCCATCTGCACATCTTGCACAATCTGAACATCTTCAGAATCCACCTCCCGAGCCTCAGGTAAGACGGTCGGAAATGGTGAGCCCACGACGACGCGCAATGTGCTGAGGTCGGTGAGCTTGCAGAAGAGAAGAGAGGTGTCAACAACACAAACCTTCATCGATGCACGCAAGATTGATGCGATCGACGTTCTTCATGAGATCCTGCTCACGTAAAAATCACCTCCCCTCGGACTCTGTCTGAACATCGACCAGGAACGATGCCGTGAAAAGTCTCTCAGGGGCGATGTAGAGGATATCGATTGAACCCTGCGTGTGTCCGGATGTCAACGTCCAAGACGGGCACGTGCTGACAAAGGAACCTTGACGACTTCTCTGTTCACTTCGCTGATTTCGAGCTCATTCATCTCACTAGACACACGTTTCAAATGCGCATCCTCCTCCCATCCCCGGCAAACCTGCTCAGACAAGCCCCGCGAATGCAGTAGGGGAGAGACTTCAACTGTTTTTCTCTCCTTGTCAGGCACCCCAACAACTTTGAATACCTTCAACGGCTCACCTGATCCTTGATCAAAGCAAGCAGAGGCGAAATCACGAGAGTTATGCTCCCCTTGTTCTTCATCGCAACAGTCGGCAAGAGATATGTCAAGGATTTTCCTGAAATGGCGTGAGAGGACGAGAAAGAGGACGAGGTACAGGAGAAGCAGCAGCAGCATGGGGCAGCACGGGGCAGGAGCAGGAGCAGGAGCAGCAGCAGCAGCAGCAGCAGCAGCAGCAGCAGCAGCAGCAGCAGCAGCAGCAGCAGCAGCAGCAGCAGCAGCAGCAGCAGCAGCATCTACAGGACTGAGAAAACTTTTGCACCTGATCCTGTTGCAGAGATGAAGAGCGTGCTCTGACCGTCTAGGACTCTCCTGATCGTCTCTCCCTGCCCTGGCGACAACCTTCATCATTCACTTTCAAACTCACATAGGCTTCCTCCACCTTCACGGAAAGACGGGATGTCGAAGACGTTGGAGCGCAGCTCCTCTACCGTGCTCCAAGAAACTTTCACATCCTTCAACTCCTCTGCCGCAGATCGAGTGAATGAGCAAGACTACTCCTTGCCACAAGTGTCCCTCCTCCTTCTCGGCGCACCTGTCAGTCGGTTCTTCTTCGCATCGACCATGTCAAGGTAGTCAAACTCCCTCGATCTCTGGTAGTTGTGGAAGAACTTCCTCTTCCTGATCCCTCGCAATTCAACATCCAATGATTGTAAGAACGCTTCACCTTCCATACCCCGAACGGACTTGAGACAACAGGGACTCCTCTGAATACAGACACAGGTCACTCTGTCTCCCATCACAACCACCATCCCTCACCTGTCATGCACAACAGCAAGAACAACAGTCTTGCTGCTCGGCTCGAACATCTCCTATGCATCTTCACGTAGCGCTCATCACCTCCTATCCCGCCCCACGAGCATGGCGAAATCCTTCATACCCTGCCAGTCACTGCCAGCATGCCGGTCCCTCATCCATGGGCGCTTGGCAGCAGCTCAACATGCGGATCTCTTGCGGTGCACGCTCATCATGCCCTTCACCGCGTTTGATCATGTCGCTGCATCGGAGTTGCCTTGGAGCTGAACCATCAAAGTCCAACCTAAAGAAAGAGATCAGACTCCTTGACGGTACTGAGTGTGACTTCGAAGGCCGAAGATCATGCGATACAATACTTGAGCTGTATGAGATATTGCTGTTAAGGTAGACATAACTTTTCTTCAAGATGGTCTATTTCTTTTCAAAATTCCCCACCTCTCCTCCCCTCCCCTCCTCTTCTCCCCTCCTCATCGTCTGCATCCTCCTGCCCCCCCCCCCCCCTACTCCTCTCCATTCCTCCTGCCTGAAAGCATTTTTGATCCACTAGTCGCATGCCGCGTATGTTGGTAGACCATGTGTTACCGGTCCTGCACAGTAGAAATGTAGGGGTACTCATTTTTAAGGGGTGGGAGTACCCTCTAGGAAAACGAAGGGGTGGAGAAAGCTATGATGAAGGGGTGAAGGTAGGATAGCAGGGGTTATTGGACGGGGGTAGGGGTAGAAATCAGTGGAAAAAGTGGGGTGGTATAGATGGAATATCAGGGGTACATTTTAGAGAAAAACGTTAAGTATTGTGGGTAGGGTTATGACATTGACGGGGGTGGAAAAATATTGCTCTCTAAACTGGGGTAGGGGTGGTTGGCGACGGTTCGCAATGTTCCAGATCAAGCAGCAGGTACGATGAAGAGGAGGGGGGGGAGGCAAAGGAGGAGGAGGAGGAGGAGGAGGGAGAGGAAGAGGGAGAAGAAGAGGAAGAGGAGGTTGAAGGGGTGAGTCGATGTTGAGGATCTCGATGAAGGACAGATACAGAAAGACGATCGAGAAGCATTTGGGTACAACGAGAATGTTGTTTGGAATATGGGGATGATTTTAGCAACGGAAACTATTAGAATGAACATATGATGATCGAAGATCTACGACATAGCATATATTTCATTTGAGATTAGGATGCCTTTGTGAGACATCATGTAAGAATGAAATAGAAGTTTGGAGGCGAGTAATATGACGGGTGAGGTATGAATGTGCTATGATGAGATGATAAGGATGTTTCATGCTAATCAAGAAGATACGCCTCCGAGGAGAAAAGAGGAGGAAAATTATATGTTGACCGTGACCGTCTGAGATAACGATCGTAAGGGAGTTGATGAGAAAGAGAACGGAGGGAATTGAAACACTGAAATATGTTGTGTTACAAGAAGATAACAATTTGCTGAGCGTTTGGAACTTAGAATGCAACACAAACAGAGAGAACTAGACGCTTCAAGCGTCAAGATATGCAATGTTGCGAATGAGAGTTGAAGAGCTCGTAGAAGGTCAGATGAGACGGAGATCGACTTGTGCAGCAATGAGATTAATAGCAATTTCATGAACAGACAAGATGGTTGTGATGTAAATTGAGAGAGACGGTGGAATGTACGGGAGGGGGCAGGAGGTTAGACAGGATGTAGGAGGTGTGTGATAGCGAGACAGAAGAGGGTTCAAGAGGACACTTGACAAAATTGCGACTGACTCTCCTGCTCCCATCGTTCTGATCATTCTCGTTGAGCAGACCACGGAACTGGCCGATGCCTGGCTGAAGAGGAAGCTAGCGGAGAACAGCGTTATCTTCGGGCACAGAGTCGGTTGCATTCCAACCAACATCTTGCATGCGAACAAGACTTATCTTGTTTAAAGACAAGTTAGGACAGATAGATTAAAGTTTTTTTTCTCAGCTTGCCTCATGTGACGATGACCTGGATGTCAAACAGCACGCATGTAAGACGACAACGTGAGAAAGAGAACCAAACGTGCTCTCCCCCACCTGACAAATCCTAAATTTGCTCTGTGGTGGGCGTGCAAGTTCGTACTCCCCTGCAAGCACCCAGCTCAGCTGAAGTTGGAGGTGAAAATTTACCTATGACAAAGTCGAGGTCCAGCCAGGTAGAGAGGGACAAGTCTTTCCTGTCAACAAGTGTCAGGGTTGAGTCAATTGCACATATTGCTGAAGGTGAGAACGAAGTACAACATCGCTGAAAGGGACGACAGACACTCTCAACACCAGGGGACGAGCAGCATGAATCAAGGTTCGCATCATCGATCAAAGTTGGCTGCCATACATCAAACTTCACATTCATGAGTTCAAACATGACATTCATCTTTCAGAGTTCAACATCTTAGCCGTTCATCCTCACCCGTAGATCTCATCCGCTATCTTCATCGCCACTGACTTGGCGACCAACCTGCCGTTGGGAAGTGCGCAAGGAGGATCGTCTTCATCCATAACCTGAAGGCTCACATTCACTTCCAATGAGATTTTTGCTCTCCCCTCCTCTCCCCTCCCCTCCCCTTTCCTTCCTCCTCTCCTCTCCTCTCCTCTCCTCTCCTCTCCTCTCCAGTCCTCTCCTCTCCAGTCCTCTCCTCTCCTCTCCTCTCCTCTCCTCTCCTCTCCTCTCCAGTCCTCTCCTCTCCTCTCCTCTCCTCTCCTGTCTCCTCTCCTCTCCTCTCCAGTCCTCCTCCTCCACTCTCCTCTCCTCTCCTCGTCTCCTCTCGTCTCCTCTCGTCTCCTCTCCTCTCCTCTCCTCTCCTCTCCTCTCCTCTCGCTCTCTCCTCTTCCCTACTCTCCCATCCCATCCCTCCTCTCCTCCTTCTCCCCCACCTTCCGGGTGTAACTGCAGAGCATGACAGAGTTCGAGACGGCCCTACAAGCTCATGAGCGACAAGAAGCAGACGCGTGCGAGTGACATCATGGGAAGATCCTTTGCAATCCGGTAGAAGGCACGATGTAGAGGGTCTCGGTTCCTGCAGCCAGCATCCCATCAGGCATCAGAGAGCAGGGAGAGCATGGCAATGGTCTACATCATTCGCCTCCTACCCTTCCTGCATCAACAATGTGCGATCAGACGAGGAGAAGGCGGGAAGCAGCATCAGACTTCACCTTGACACTGGTGCCATACATCGCAGCTTGTCCCTTTCCTCCTTACTCTCTTTCCCTTCCTTGCTCCCCGGCTGTTTGAAATCTTCCTCGTCCACCTGAGGCTTGACGTAGCTGGGAGAATACTGGTTCTTGGTCTTGAGAGCTGCCGTCATGTCAGGAGGGAGCGAGGGAGCGAGGGAGCGAGGGAGCGAGGGAGCGAGGGAGCGAGGGAGCGAGGGAGCGAGGGAGCGAGGGAGCGAGGGAGCGAGGGAGCGAGGGGTACCGAGGAGTCCCATGGCGAACAAGGAGGGGAGGAGAGGGTACGACTGGCTCGAGCATCCACCGTGGATCAGATAAGCGTGCTTGAGAAGAGTCAGAACCAAACAAGATCAGGACGAGGAGGAGGAAAGCAAGGCGGGGGGGAGTATGAGAACGACGATGGGAACGAGGAAGAAGAAGAGGAAGAGGAAGAGGAAGAGGAAGAGGAAGAGGAAGAGACAAACTTCACCTTCTTGAGTGAGTCTTGCAGTTGTGTCCATCGAATGTCACCATACAATCTTCGAGCCTGCATGAGATTTGATTCATGATCGAGTGAGAGAAGCTAGGAGAGAGCTAGAAGAGAAGGTAGAGGAAAAGAGGGTATGAGGGGAGAAATGAAGAGGGTCGAGGAGAGGAGAGAGGGAGGAAAGGGAAGCAGACAAGAGAGGCAGGGAGAGAAGGAGGCAAAGAGGGAGGGCAGAGAGAGGGAGAGACCCAATCAAACTCCGAGTGAGGCTTGAAGAGGAGGAGCCAGAAGCTTGATCGAACTGCTAGAGAGCTTGCTTCAGCTATCCCCGTCCAAGGCTTCTCCTTCAGCTTCTCCTTCAGCTTCTCAACCTCCACACCATCCACAGGGAAACGCCTCATGTTGACATCGTTGAGCAGCAGCTGGGGGAATGCTGGGGAATCCTGCGACAACTCGTCGTACCACCAGCGGACGAAGTCGCAAGCGGCGGCATGGTCGCCCCTGTAGCAGAGCTGCTGCACTTGCTGCAGGTGCGTCTGAGAGATCAGCATCATGGTCGAGTCATGCTGCAGGAGCTTCTCTTTATGCTTGTTGCACCACTTCAGCAGCCCCAGCAGGTCCCCACCTTGAAGTGACTGCAACACGCGATAGGCCTTCTCGTACTGATGAAGCGACTTGGAGAGCTGGATACCACTGGCCTGAGCCAGCACTGCCGCCTTATCAACCTCGAGCAAGCTCAGACAGAAGTCAATGTACAACATGTCCATCTTCCGATCGTCCCTCTTCTTCATCTCCTTCTTGGACAGCTTGATGGACTTTTTCTCCTTGAGCCCTTGGAGGTACTCCTGGAGCTCGTCGACGATCTTGCTGTTCAGTAGGAAGTTCAGCTGGTGCAGGATCTCGTCTGCCTTCTTGAACTTTTTCAGGGCTAAGATCGCTATCCCCAGGTTGACAGTCAACGTCAGCCGCATTTCCTTGACTTTCTTCTCGAACTCTTCCATCATGGCCGCTGGCGGGTTCGACATATCATCGCACTCAGCCTCACCGGCGAAGTTCATGACCTCGTCAAAGGAAGCCTGAGAGCTCGCGATCGCATGCTGTATCATGGCAGAGCCATGGTCAAGCAGCTTGTCCGCAAGCTTGCAGAGGCTCTTGGTCGTCGTTGTCAGGTCCTCGTAGAAGGTTTTCCAGTAGGTGATCTCCATATCATACGCGATGTCATCCTGCTGCTCGCCTTCTACGTCTCCCCATCCTCGCTGCTCAAACTCGCTGCTTTCATCAGAAGCGGAGCTCGTGCTCGCTGAGCAGCCGCCCCTCAGCCTCTCCAGCCTCAACGCCGCATGGCGCCTTGGAACGTGTCGCGCTGTCCATGGATCGTGCGGTTCACCTCTGCCCATGAAGCATAGCGTGCATAACACCAGCATCACTGCCGAAACTCCCTGGCGGGTCATTTCTTTTCCGCTCCACCCAGTTGCAAACTCTCCAGCAATGTCAGGTTCCCCTCCTATACTCTAAGGTATATCCATCAGCCCGTCCTATCTTTGTCGTTCTTCCTCCATGGTGCAAGGCTCGTGTTTCTCTGCCTCCTCCTGCATGCTCACCAGCACCTCGTCATCCTTACTCCCTTGGCCGTCGGTTGTCAGCCTGTCTACTGTCCGCTCCGTCCCTCCCTTCTCCCCTCTTCTTCCTCCGCTCTCCTCCCTCTCCTCCCTCTCCTCCCTCTCCTCCCTCTCTCTTTCCCTCTCTCTCTCTCGCTCGCTCCTCGCCTCTTCTATCTCCGGCTCTGCCTTGGCACCATTGACTCCCTTGATCGACTTGATCACCACCCCTGCCAGATAGGAATCACCCACCCTTGTATCACGGATTCCTTTTGACTACCGGTACTTGGCTAATGAAAAAATGTAATGAATACCTACCCCAAACACCACCCACATTGAAGATCACCCCTGGATGGTAGTACCCCACCTCACAATACAGGTATGAGAGAGTAGTCGTATCCTCCAGTCGGGCATGCAGTGCAGAGAAGGGGAGGAGAGTAGAGGGAATACGAGCGTCACAAGAGAGGGAAGGGGAGGAGAGGGAGAGAGAGGAGGGGATCGATTCACAGTTTGCCAACTCCTCAAGATCTTGTGGAAGCATTAGGGTTTTCCGAGAGCACAAGCACATAGGTGGTAAAAAGTTTCTTCTTTTATCAAGAGCGTTCAATCCTCGTGAAGAGTAGTTGTTAAGAAGTAGTATGATGCATGCGATGCCGACAGCACCAGGTGAAAGGAACACGGATTGGGCCCAGTCAACATGTTTAAGCGATGTAGTCCTGTCCAGTGCTTAGCACAGCAGCCAATCAGCACATTTCACTTACGATTCCACGAGAGCCGGGAGGTCCAGGAGGTCCAGGAGGTCCGTCCTGACCGGGCGCTCCCTGGAGGAGCGAGGAGAAGAGGAGGAGGAAGAGGAGCGAGGAAGAGACGAGGAAGAGATGTCAGCACGATAGAACAGCATGCACAACAAGACACACCGAAGGTCCTCTCGCTCCCTCAGGGCCCTTGAGGCCATCCGTTCCGGGGGATCCCGGCGGGCCCTCCGCGCCCATGGGGCCAGGGTTTCCAGGAGTGGACTGCGAGACGTCAGCGAGAAGAGCAGGAGAGCGGTCAGCCTACCGATCCTGGAGGTCCCGGCGGCCCTTGCATCCCGTCCTTGCCGCGCAGACCTGCTGGGCCATCCCAGCCGGGAGGTCCGGTGGTGCCCTTCTTCCCTGGCACTCCTCGCTTCCCCCTATCTCCCATCGGGCCCTGGGGGCCAGTCACGCCCTTGGGTCCCTTGGCTCCCTGTTCTCCCTGCTCTCCCTGCTCTCCCTGAGGCCCTTGCGGGCCTTCCTCTCCCTTGTCGCCCACGAAGCCCTGGGGTCCGGGAATGCCGGGAGGTCCCATGGCACCCTGAGGACCCATCTGTCCTCGGAAGCCCCTCGGGCCCCGCATGCCGGGGGTTCCCTGCTTCACTTGAATGTCGACCTTGGTGGCAGCATCCAGGGACTTGTAGAAGCTCTCTTCCTCCTCCTGGAACGCCATTGTCTCCTTGAGGATCTTCTCGAGCTTGTCCTTCTCCGGGTCCGAGTCGAAGTCCCGAACCCCCGCCATGTCGCGGATGTTGGAGACGTCGTCCTTGGCCCCGTCGATCCCTTCAGTCACTCCTGACTCGGCTCCAAAGTCGATGCTGTTTGGAGAAGAAGACGATTCGTCTTCTCCATATAGCATCTGCCTCCTAGAAGACTTCAAGTACGTGACCTCGGGAGAGTCTGGCCGTTGCAACAGGCTGACAAGGGTCACTGCTACTACGAACATGACCGAAAATGCTGCAAAAGGATAGTAGATCCTTTTGACCTGCAGCATTTTGGCGACAAGCTGCAAAGCAAGAAAGGATCAGAGATCGGAGACAAACTCTCGGCCGAGGCATTTAGATTGGTTCAACGCTCCTTCGCTACAACATTGCAGTGTTTCCCAAGAAGTCATCGTGTGAGAGAAGATCTGGTCATCTCACCTCTATGAGCCTACAATATAAACAAATGGCTCCCTGAACTTTCTTTCCCTGTTCTAAAGATCTTCTTTGTGGAAACCTCCTCATTGGACATTGTCGATCCAACCTCTACGCATTAACCAAAACCCTTCAATCACTCGCAATCACTTTCAGCTCGAATTATATCAGTGATATCCTTGTATGCTCTGTCAACCTTGCCCATTCTTTCTCGTCTTGAAACAATTTCCTACAGCACAACTACCACCTCCCTGTCCCCGCGGCTTTCCTCTCCCTCGAACTTGACTCATGACGTTTATCCATATTCACATATCCTCTCCGCTCTGATATCTCCCACACGAGCCATGCCTTCTGTCTCCATGACTTGTCTACGTACATCTCTCCTCTCCTCTCCATCATGCTCCCCTTTCCCGCAGCTGCCGAACTCCCACTCCCCGCCTCAAGCATTTGGACCATCGGCGAAGAGACAACTGGCGGGGTAAGGTCAATGACTACCCCTACCTACATAATTCAATGATTACCGGTGATATATTTTATCACCCGGTACTTTGATTTGAATTTGTTACGAAAATGGAGGGTACAGACAGACCTTGTTCAGAACACACCCCTCCTTTTGATTCCTCCACCATCTCATCTACCACCCCCACCCCCTCTCGGCACACATTGTCTGAAGTACCCACACACCCCTAGAATCCACATCAATCACCCCTCCGTGGCTGATGCGCAATTATTACTTTACGGTCAAAGTTGGCCGCCGGGCTGTGGCCCTAGCCGGCGGCGGGCACTGAGTCACGCGGCACGCCGGCCCACCGGTGGCGGTGCCCGGCCGGGCCCGGCTGACGCAGCACCTCCATGTGTCCTTCCCTGCTTGCTGCATGCGCGCATGTACTACCGTACCGTCCTTGTGTTTGCAAGTTCGCCCCGACAAGTCCTCGTACTGATTTTTGACTTAACTAGTACGGTTCAAGCCCTTGAGTAAAGGGCGGGGCAGACTCCGGCGGATTGACTGAGCCGTCCGATCTGAGTCTAGTGCGGCTCGGATCGAGTCAGAGTCTGATGCCGATGGGCCAGCCCGGCACTACGGGCAGCTCAGGGATTCAAAAAGGCGTGTCAGTTTGCCGCAAAGTTTGGTGGCAGTCACCGGGTACGGCCAGCCTACTAGAGTTTGTTGGAAACATTTACTCAACCAGATCTGCCAGGATGTCGAGGGAGGGGAGGGGAGGGGAGGGGAGGGATGGAAGTAGTCGAGGAGAGAGAAGAAGGGAAGGAAACGAAGGGATGTAGGAGGTTGGCAGAAGAACGATATCGGGTTGTCGAGCCAGAACGAGGGAGTCAGTGACTGAAAAGACGGTACTCTTAGACAGGCAGGTACGATGTCAGGGACCAGACAGGGTATGGTACCACTCTGACCGTGATCGCTCCTTAGGATTCCCGGAATAATCAGTTTCCCTCAGCCTCTTTGGAGGATTGTGTTGCTCCTGGTATGGACAGAGGTAGTGTCACCTTGTATGTTCAGACGTCCTCTGCTGTACGTGAGGCCGTTGGTTGACATGAAGAAATGCGCAAGCATGGAAAATCCTTTTGCTCACTTCAGCTATGACAAGCAAGGTGTGGTTTTCTTTGTGCAACGATGCAACACTCACTGATTTCCCTGCCTTCTGTTCTTGTTTTGACGTTGGTTGATGTGTTGACATACTAAAACAGGTTCCTCATGCATCAATCAGGTGTTGTTCTGACTTGTCTGTGTCTTGTTTCTCACATATGGTGCAAGAGACAAGTGTCGACCAAGAGGAAGCAGCCTGTTGAGATGAAGGCTGAGGATGCAACAGGAGGAGAAGCGAAGAAGGTGCAGGGCAAGAAAGCAAAGTTTACAGCGAGTAGCTTGCAAGAGGAGATGTTTTGACACTAACTGACAGGTCAAAAGTTTCAACCTCGCAGAGACCAGACAAGAAGCAAAAGACTGAACACATAGAGGGCTTCATCAAGTTCATACCCGACTACAAGACATTGCTGGAGCGGGCAGGACTATCAATAGCTTCTGATGTGATCCTACCTGTCGTATCGGGTGAGAGTAGTAATCGTTGTCTTTGAGAGATTTCCCTTCGTTTGCCCTTCGACTCTCAATCTTCTCCTCTCCCTCTCCTCTCCCTCTCCTCTCCCTCTCCTCTCCCTCTCCTCTCCCTCTCCCTCTCCCTCTCCCTCTCCCTATCTCACTCCTCTTCACTCTCCCTCCTGTGTTCTCTCTCCCTCCCTTTCGTCATGTCTTCCTCCGCTTTCTCCTCTCTTCTGTCTTCTCTCTCCTCGCACTTTCTTTCTCATCATTTCCCAGGCAATCCGAGTGGATGGAGGGAGCGATGGGCGTCAGTATGTGACGATTGCTTCAAGAGAGGAATCCATTGCTCCCATTACGATGAGAAACCGTGAAAACAGACCCTTCCGCTCCTCCTCCTCCTCCTCCTCCTCCTCCTCCTCTACTGTTGCTTCTCCTATTTTTCCTTCTCCATCTCTTCCATCTCCTTCCCTGTCTTCCTTCTCTCCCCCCCCCATTCCAGCTCCTGCTCTGCAAGCTTCTCGAAATGACTTGACACACCCGAGCAGGT
>NW_005434577.1:36266-51795 GCF_000315625.1 Guillardia theta CCMP2712
CTACCAACGTTGCAAGGATGTGGATCATTCCAAGGGTCGCAGAATCTAGCCAGATGTACATACAAAAGCAGATTGAAGAGTTTATCAGGAGAGTATGAGCCGTGCTGCGCAGAGCTCGCATACAGATGAACCTCCAGGAGCGAATGTCCCTTCAGGACAGGTAATCGGCCTCACAGACTCGAAGTTCCAGACTGATCCTGGTGGACAAGGAAGGCAGTCAGATGAGTTACAGGTGGAAAAGGTTCCGTTTGCGCATCGAGATCATTCTACTGCCCCATAGTCGAAGAAACTGCCTTCGCCACAGATTTTTGGAGTGACAACGCAGTCCAAGGGGCAGTGAGAACCTGATGGGCACACGGCCCCCCACCCCCTTCCTCCTCCTCCTCCTCATCTTCCTCGCCCTCATCCTCATCCTCACCCTCCTCCTCCTCCTCCTCCTCCTCCTCCTCCTCCTCCCGGCCTGCTGCTACTCCTCTCTACCACCTCCCGTCCTTCTCATGTCCATCTCACTCACTCCTCCTCACCTCATCCTACTCGCCTATCCGACGGCGATTCTTCCTCTCCCTTCCTTCCCTCTCCCTCCTCCTCGTCTCGCCTTCATCTTCCCATCTCATCCCCTGCTCCTGCAGGTGGGAAGTTGGAGTAGCGTATGGGAATCCGTCGAATCGTTTCTGGACCCTACTAAGAAAGAGGTAGGAAACGCCTCAACCTCTTTCCAGAACCCTTCAGTTTTCTCCTTCTCCCTCATCTCCCTCTTCTCCTCCTTCTCATCCTGCTCTTGCTCCTGCTCCTGCTCCTGCTCCTGCTCCTGCTCCTGCTCCTGCTCCTGCTCCTGCTCCTGCTCTTGCTCCTGCTCTTGGTCCTTCTGCTCCTGCTCCTGCTCCTGCTCCTGCTCCTCTGACCTCCCCTCTGACCTTCCCTTTCTATCATCATCCACCTTCTTTCTCTTCCTCTCCGGCGTCTCATCTTATCGATGTCAGTGAGATCTTACCTTCCAAATGGCGAGAGGACGACCAACTCTGGCGGATCAACAACATGATGCCACACGAGCTTGGTGAATCGCCCGCTGCTGCTGCTCCTCGTCCTCGTCCTCGTCCTCGTCCTCTTCCTCTTCCTCTTCCTCTTCCTCTTCCTCTTCCTCTCCCTCTTCCTCTTCTTCCTCCTCCTTTTGTTCTTCCTGCTGCCTCTTGAGATGTTTTGATGGTCATATATCCTTCTCCAATCTCATCTCTTCCTGATCTTATTGTTTCTTCACAGGGATTGGAATTTCAGACATCGGTTGCTTTCCTGGTAACCTGCTAAAATGCTGCTGTTCCTCCTCCTCCTCCTCCTCTTCTTCCTCCTCCTCCTCCTCCTCCTCCTCCTCCTCCTCCTCCTCCTCCTCCTCCTCCTCCTCCTCCTCCTCCTCCTCCTCCTCCTCCTCTTCTCCTGAATGCCTGCGACAGGAAGCGATGCTGCCGAATTTGGGCACGACGTTATGCTGCAGTGGAGGGAGGTGCGATGCTTGTGATGATGATGATGACGATGATAATGACGATGATGATGACGATGATGATGACGATGACGACGGTAACGACTACGATAATGATAAGAGTAATGATTACAATGATTATAACGAGAGGGTGAGGAGGAGGAAGAGGGATTGAACGTGTGTTTAAGGACTTCTACAAGAGGGCGAGAGCACATCTCCACCGATGTTGCAGTGTGCTCAAGAATGGCGAGGAAAACAAGAAGAGGAAGAAGAACAATGAAAGAGTCAAGGAGGAGGAGGAGGAGGAGCATCGGCAGGAGGAATTCTCCGCAGATGAATTGGATCGCATGGCCCCAAGGATTGTCGCCTTCACTGGCAAGCGTCACTACTCGATGCTCTTTCAACCTCAGCTGAAGAAAGTCGATAGCTATGGCAAGCAGGTGACAAAACAGCCTCGTCGTCGCCTCTTCCTTTCTATCCCCTTCTCCTCTCGCCCCTCCTCCTCGTTTTTCCTTCCCTCCTCGCTATCTCTTTACCTTCCTCCTCCCCTTACTCTCTTCCCTCCTTCCCTATGCTCTACCTTCTCTCTCTCCCCCTCCCCCTCTTTGTTTCTTCTCCCCCCATTCCTGACGGTCTCACGACAGGATCTTCTCCCCCCTCGTTGGCCCTTCCCTGCCTCTACTGAGGTATGAAGCTGCTGCTCCCTCCTTCTCTCATGCCCTGCAGGTTTGGATCCTCCCGTCTCCTTCCGGCCGCGCTGCCATGAGCTCTGCTGACCGCGAGGTGAAATGGATGATGATAATGAAAAGATGATGGAGATGGAGATGGAGAAGGGGATGGACAAGGAGACGGAGACGGAGATGGAGATGGAGATGGAGATGGACAGGATGAAGTGAAAATGTAGATGTAACTTTGGACAGAAGTTGGAAGTGGTGATGATTATGTTATGATGACCGTAACACTCAGCGGATTGTCATCGTATGACCATAAATGAGGCGGTTTCACATGTGAATTTACAGGCACCTTATCTCGAACTGAGTCAGAGGCTACTGGAGTTGAAGTCTGAATGAAGTGAAGAGACAGGCATCAATCAATTTTCTTGTGGTACTCAAGACATCTTCTATTCGGTCTGGTTAAATCGTACCATCCCATCCTTTCCTCCTCTCCTCTCCTCTCCCCTCCCCTCCCCTCCCCTCCCCTCCCCTCTCCTCTCCTCTCCTCTCTCCCCTCCACTCTTTCATGTCATTGCTGCAATCGCCTTGTCAAACTCATCCTACACCATCGTTGTCAGCACGCAACCATAGAAGAGCAATCATCACCCGCGAGATAAACCCGTCTGAATTGACGTCGATCTTGTTCATCAGATTTGTGACTTCCTTGGAAGAGACTGTTCGCTGATAGCAGAGACAAGTGAGTTGAAGAAAGAAAGGCAGGAGGGTGGATATGAAGGCAAAAGAGGCTCGAAGTGGGAGGATGGGGGCAAGACGAAGAGGGGAGGCGAGGGGAGGCGAGGGGAGGCGAGGAGAGGCGAGGAGGGGGGTGGAAAGGGAGGAGAGGGGAGGGGAGGAGGATGAGAGGGAGAGCAGAGAAGGTGGAGGATGAGGAGGTAGAGGATTCATAACCTTCAACCGCATCTGCATCGCCGTCTTCACTTCCTCAGGGCTCAGTTGACCGTCGGCATCGAGATCCAGGTCCTGCTTGCCATTCTCATACCCCATCCCAATTATTGCCCGTTTTCGTGAAACCCGGTAACGTTCATACCAATCTCAATCCACAACCATTCCGATAATACCCCATCTTCATCACACCCATTCCGTTCATAGCCCATCACATCAGAGTAAGAATCGTTACACAGTCACCCACGTGAAACGCTCCCAGCTGGCTCAGAATGATCTTAGCGCAGCAGTCGATGATGATGTCTTTAGCAGGTCGCCCAGCCTGTTCCTCTCACGTCACCCGCGAACAGCATTAGCCAGCTCACCTCGTCGAAGACAAAGTCAAGCTTTGGGTTCGCATTGCACCAGTCCATCAGTGGCTGGTTCTTGTTCATTCCCTGGAGGGACAGAACTAGTATGCCGATGTCTGCGGGGAATTGAGCAGATGCAGAACTCTTGGTACACCTTACTGTATTCCTTATTGAGATCCAACGGAGCAGAATTGACATGGGTAATACTCCTTGTCTCCTCATCCCATGTGAATCCCTGACGGAACAACAATGTCATTCGAAATGAGAGAAGGAAGAAGCGATGAAAGCGCAACAATGTCATTCGAAATGTCAGAAGGAAGAAGGGATGACTGAAGGCAGGAGGATTGGTAACTGTACATCAAGGAGCACGGAGCAAATGGATGATGCAGTGATGGCCAAGGAGGAGGAGGAGGACGAGGAGGTGGAAAAAAGGGAGGGCGGAAAAACAGGAGGAAACAGAAGAGGAGATGGTCAAAATTGGTGGATGAAAATCAGCAGTAGCAGGAGGAGCTAAATCAGTATCTCTCACATCATCAAGCTGCATAAATCCTCCCCAGTCTTCTGGAACTTCGAAGTACGCTCGTTTGCGTGAGAATTGAATTGCGTCTGCTAGGATTTGACCTGAGAAGTTTGATCAGGGAGGAGTCAACGATCCCTGCCGATATCACCAGGGATGCTGACGACAACTATCTCGCTAGAGAAGGGGACTTCTTTCTTCAGATCTCCTGCAAACTCAGACGGTTACGATGGGGTTTGAGGTGGTGAAGGAGCAAGTGAGCTATACCCCAGGTAAAAACGCTGTACCCCTCAGGATATTCAAAGTTCCTCCGTATCGCACCTGGACAAGCGTGTAAGGGTTGAGGGGAGCGGGTCATTCAAAGTTTCTGACCCGCGTCCATCATTACGCCTTCACAGGCCTCCTTGTTCCCGGCTGTCTGCCTGAGCCTGTCCCAACAGCCTAGTGAGTCGTAAACAAGCGAGCAAAGATCCGTCATCACCCGTCGCGGACCAGTGACGTCAACAGAGTTCCGACAGTGGTTTGCGATCTTCTGATCTGAGTGGATTTGAGGGAGATGCCCTGGTAGGGGTCAGACAAGACGTGGTGGTTCCAACTCAGGACAGTCGATACCGGATCGATCTCGCACAAGTAAGCCGACTCAATCTCCTCTAGCGGTCTATTGTGCTCGTGCATGATCTACAGAACAGACACCCCACGTCAGCGGGACCTTGTGACCTCGCTCACTTCCCCTCACCTTCACCAACTCTTGATTGGCATGATATTCCGTGCACTTCACCAGGTCCACTTTGATCTTCGGGCTCTCTCCCGGCGTCTCCCCGCTCTCCCACAAGATGTCCACGATCGCCGCATTCTCCGCGTCCATCCCCGTCTTCACGATCGTACACCCCTCGATCGTCTCGATGTACGGATCGTGGTCGTGCGCTGCTATCAGCAGCGGGAAGCCCATCTTCAGCCTCGCCATCTCCCGGTCCTCTGCCATCACCTGGTGCGTCATCGGGATCACCACGTCGCACCCCTCCTCCTCCAGCAGCTTCTTCCGCAGCCTCGCCGCCGTCTCGTACACCGGCTCTGCCGTCTCCATCGCTCCCCCGAAAGCCCCCTTCTGGTACAGGTTCTTGTCGATGGTCAGTAGCCCGATGATCCCAACCCGTCGCGTCTGCCCGCCCGCCTTGACCTCGATGACGTCATACTCCGGCAGTGAGGGCTGGAAGTCTCGCATGTTGCTGTTGATCCACTTCCCCTTGTACTCCTGGATCCGCTCCCGCAGGTCGCTCACAGGGATGTCCGTCTCGTGGTTGCCGAAGCACACGTACTGTACGCCGCATCCGCCGACGCGGTTGAGCATGTCCATCATGCCCTTGCCCTTGTCGAGGCTGGAGAGGAGGCTTGGGGCGAGGAAGTCGCCGGGGAGCATGACGATGGTGTTGGGGATCTGGTGTTCACGAATGACTGAGTCAAAGTGAGGCAGGTTCTTGAGCTCGTACACGTCGTTGATGCAAATGATTCTGAGGGAGCAAGAATCCGAATGGAGTTTGAAGCTGTTCATCTGTTTGAAGAATCTCACAAAGTTGGAGAACTCGTTTGAGTCGATCATCCCATCGCTGTTCTCGTCTACAACTTTCATCACGTTGTCTACAACGATCTCAGGAAGGTTCTCATTGCCCAGCACTTGCGCCAACTTCCTTCTCACCTCTTTACGATCGATGAAACCTGATTTGTCTGCATCCAATGAGTCCCAGTCCGCAAGCTGCTCCCATATCATCGTAGAGCACATCTTCACCACTAGCTCCTTAGCTGGACGGAGCTGCTCTTTGTGAGGTATCTTATCAGCGTTGGCGTTAGCCCAGTCGATGATAGGCTGGTTTCGATTCATTCCTTTGATCGACAGTTCCAGCAAACCGACATGGTAAACTTTGTCGGCTGAGAACGGTTCTCCATTCACCTTCTGGAGTTGCTCGTTGTTGTCGTCCCATTCCATCCCATCGTCGATCTGCAAGTAACCTCCCCAATCCTGCGGCGGGTCATACTTGCTCCTGGCTCGAGAAGCCTTGATGATTTCCTGGAGGATACTTCCCTGGATAGGAACCACAAATATCTCCGAGTCAAACGGAACCTCTTTCTTGAGATCGCCGTAAGTAAAATGCTCTGCAGACCCATACTCGTAGTTGCGACGAATGCATCCGGCATCCAATGCAACTGCATCACAACCCAGAGCGTCCCTGCACAACGAAGTGATCAGAGTACCGACTGTCGTCTGAGATCTCCGGATTCCAGTGGAGGCGAATGGTTTCAGGTTTTCAGGAATGATGCACAAGAACGCATTCTCAAGCTCCTCCACGACCCGATTGTGATGCCTGGCCACTTCAACAAGCTCCTCATTAGAAATGTAGTCGTCGCATCTGACAAGGTCCACTTTGATCTTCGGGCTCTCTCCCGGCGTCTCCCCGCTCTCCCACAAGATGTCCACGATCGCCGCATTCTCCGCGTCCATCCCCGTCTTCACGATCGTACACCCCTCGATCGTCTCGATGTAAGGATCGTGGTCGTGCGCTGCTATCAGCAGCGGGAAGCCCATCTTCAGCCTCGCCATCTCCCGGTCCTCTGCCATCACCTGGTGCGTCATCGGGATCACCACGTCGCACCCCTCCTCCTCCAGCAGCTTCTTCCGCAGCCTCGCCGCCGTCTCGTACACCGGCTCTGCCGTCTCCATCGCTCCCCCGAAAGCCCCCTTCTGGTACAGGTTCTTGTCGATGGTCAGTAGCCCGATGATCCCAACCCGTCGCGTCTGCCCGCCCGCCTTGACCTCGATGACGTCATACTCCGGCAGTGAGGGCTGGAAGTCTCGCATGTTGCTGTTGATCCACTTCCCCTTGTACTCCTGGATCCGCTCCCGCAGGTCGCTCACAGGGATGTCCGTCTCGTGGTTGCCGAAGCACACGTACTGTACGCCGCATCCGCCGACGCGGTTGAGCATGTCCATCATGCCCTTGCCCTTGTCGAGGCTGGAGAGGAGGCTTGGGGCGAGGAAGTCGCCGGGGAGCATGACGATGGTGTTGGGGATGTAATGATGTCTTATCACCGAGTCGAACTGTGGCAGGTTCTTGAGCTCGTACACATCATTGACAAAGATGATTCGAAGCCAGCAACCAGAAAGGGGTGCCTCATCGCACACAGAAACGATATTCTTCTTGTAGCTGATTCCTTGGGCGGCCCTCTCCATGGAGTAGGAATGAATGTCCTGCCTCGAAGTGGTAGAAACGTTGGTCTCTTTTGACAACCGCCTCCTTGAAGATTTCGCAAACTCAACTTTCGTTTCCAGTCGATCGATAAGAGACTTCATCGCCTCGATGTCCTGCTTCAGTTTGTCGTTCTCGAGAAGAATCTCTGCCTTGTCCGTATCTTCAATGTCATCGTTCGCACTGTTAAGCTCCGCAAGGAGAGACAAGAAATCCGTTGGATGCACATCCTCCTGCGGTTTCGGGAGGTTTGCTTGGACGCCCATCGATTCATTCACGGCCTCCTCCAGTTTGGAATTCGCTTCCATTTTCCAATGATTCAAAGCAAATGGCGATACATTCTTCCCTGCCTCTCTGCGACTGAAGTGCCTTGTGACTTTTCCTTTCGCCCCAGAGCTCTCGATGTACAACTTAAGGTAGCACATCTCCTTGGATCGCTCCATCTCCTCGCCAACGGCTTCTTTCTGATCGCTCACGACCCCCATCATCTCAGCTAAACGGTCACGCAAGAATTTCTTCGGGTCTTTGGGCCGGTGGAAGGCTAAGTCCTGAGTAAGGTCATAGAACAAGTCCTTCAGCCCGTGCTGATCAAAATACGTTTCCATGTCTGTCCGGAAAGTTTTGGGTGACGACATCTTGCCAACGCAAGCTCTTTCTCGGAAATGTGCCGATGATAACGACAAGCACACACACGTATCAAGACAAAGGAAAAGGCAAAAAGAGAAGAGTGGGCTGTTCACCAATTTTCAAGCCTGGGATCAGGGAACCCTGCTTGCCTGCAAGGCATAATTTCAGTTCCAACATGCATCCACATGTAGCCTCTCCTCAGAACCATCACTCGGCATGCAAGCACAACAAGAATGCATCCACATCCACATCCACATCCACATCCACATCCACATCCACATCCACATCCACATCCACATCCACATCCACATCCACATCCACATCCACATCTACATCTACATCTACATCTACATCTACATCTACATCTACATCTACATCTACATCGGCTATGATTTTGGTGGATGCAGAAGATGATTTACAGAACAATCTACATATTCATGACGTAGATGATTATGTTTCTCCTCGTTACACTTGTGACGCATGTGCATAAGGCGCAACTTCAGTTGGCGCCATGCCTTACCACCACTAGTCACTGCCCACCCCATCACCCCCTACCTGGTATTTTACCGTTTACTACCCCCATTTAGCCCACAGAGACTCCCAAAATATCGATACCACCGGTCCATGTCCGATTCCTCCACAAACTATTCACTGACCACAACCCCTCTTTCTGATATCTGAACCACCCCTACAAAATAACCCCTACCCCCTATTTAAAAGAGGAAGTACCCCTATACAGATAAGACCCTCATTGAGGATTTTGTCCCCTCATCCCCACCACAATTGGTTCCCTCATCCCCTCACATAAAATGTTCCCTCATACCCCGACCACAGATTGCCTTCTAGAATGTAATAGTATCATTTGAAATTTTGTCACGAATATCAATCTAGGATAGTTTGAAATTTAAAAATTTCCCTTGGTCCTAGTGGCCTATAAAATTTTCCTACTACCCTCATTCCTATCATATACAGCTTTGGTCCTAGAGTTTGTCCAATGGAGAGGATATGAAGTGGTACTAGAAAGGGTCATATCGATTGTCGTATCCTTGGTCATAGTCAGGGCATAGGTGTCGTAGCACCCCACGGCCCCCCCACCAACTATGGCGGTGAGAACGATGGCGGAAGGGATTAAGTGAAGATGCAATGAGCGGAAGTATCATGCCAGGATGAGATTCTTGACAGAGAATCATGCTGTTTTGTTGTTTCTGCCTTCTTTGGTGCAATTTTCTGTATTTTTGGCCATGTTATGTTGAATGTGAGAAATATGATGAGTTATTTCGAACGGGGCACATGGCGCAAGGATTTCTACATGTTCGTAATTGTACTGTAGCATTCTGATATGCTTGATTGGTTTTTGTGATGAGTTCGAACAAGTTGAAACATTGCAAACGAACCCCACATCGGCGAAAGCAATGTTGTTGCCGTTTACTTGTTTCTTCTGAAAGCACAATGCATCGATGGACTGTTGTTGAGTTTGTTTCGATTTCATGTGCAAACCGTATCAGCTCAAGACTGAAAACAAGAATGCAGAAGATTGTTGGAGCTCTCTTCCTGTGCATGCTCGCCACAGCGTGTGGTTTCCAGATGGGAACCATGTCAACCATGCGCGTGATGAAGGTACACTCCTGCATGGCGCGAACTTGGTCAGGGTGACAGGGAGCAGGCATCGTCGATCTCTTCTAGAGGAAGCATGTGGATCGGTGCTCCTGTGCTGCGCAGCCCGACCTCGAACGTGGCGAACCGGTGAGGATATACATGACAGAGATCTCTCGTCCTGCTCCTGATAGTGCGCGAGACCTGTGATCCTCTCGGCCGCGGCTGTTCCCCCATCCGTGTCTCTTGCTCATGTCACTCGATGTTGACCTGCTGCTCCTCAGGCGAAGCGCTCCCTTGTCCAACCTCAACATGGGTCTCTTCGGGCTCGGATGGGGAGAGCTTGCAGTGAGTAGACGTGTGGGGGGGGGCCGGGAGGGACAAGGAGGAAGCTGAGGGGAGATGGTCAGGTTATTGGCGTGATCGCTGCTCTCATCTTTGGACCGAAGAATCTTGCGGGACTTGGAAAGGATCTTGGAAAGATTGCAGGCAGTCTCAAGGCTGAGGTGAGGACGATGCAGCGGCAACGCGCTGGAGTGATGACGTGGCGCTTGCAGGCTCAGACCTTCTCCTCCGCCATGCAGGAGAGCCTTGAGGAGGCTGAGAAGGGGATGAAGGAGGCTGAGACCCAGGTAGGCTGTTCTCGTTGGAGCTGCAACTGGCTGCAACTGACCCGTTACTTGGCAGGTTACCAAGCCGGCGACTCCCAAGGCAAGCTGATGTCTATTCGGTGCCAAAGTTCTGATGGGATTGAGCAGGAGGCCCCCTCCAAGCCCACCAAGAAGATTGACCTGACCGACGAATAGATTTCTTTCCCCCCTCTCTCCACATGACATGTTTCTAGCGCGAAGCAATAAAGTTGTGTAAAACGCGTTTGCGCGAGCAGCGATGATATTAAAAGTTTGAAGATAGTTGTACAATATTAACAGATGACACATCCTGATCTTGAACCTCTCTGCAAACCAAGAATGTAAGTTGCGCACCCATTCGACATATGCGTTCACCCTGTTCCTGCTTGATTCGCCTTCTATCTCGTACGTCCTCTAGCCCTTCATCAGCCCAGCAACACTCACAGCAATTGCGTCCCAACCTTGGCATTCTTGCCGTCTAAGAACTCCTGATGACAAGGAAGCATGTCGGGCTCGTCCCAGGCAATCTCGAGCTCAAGTCAGCGCGAGAAGGAGAGCAGGAGGAGAACAAACGAACAATCGAATGAAGCATCTTCCGAAAGTCCTCAAAGTGTACCAGCCTTTGCTGCCCTGCTCCTTTCTCCTGGCGAGACTTCAGAGCAAGTAGACTGCAGCACAGTGCACGTTGTTCATGATCTCGTTCAACTCATCATATGTGAACTCTTCCCCAAGCTCATTCTTTAACACGACCAAATCCTGTAAATGTTCCATGCCTCAGTGCGAGCAGGATCAAGATCGAGGTGTCTACATGCCTGAAAAGTTATGAAGCCTTTGTTTTCCTTGTCTATGTGCTGGAAAATTCGCTTGTCATCTTCGATATTAATTGCATCAATTCTGAAAGCACAAGATAAACGTCAGTTTGAACAAGGAGCCATATGGGCATGATCACTTAGATTCTAATTCTTGTCGATTTTTTCGTATCGTTGACAAAATTTCCCTCATGACAGCAGCCGCACTGAAGTCAAATATCATTTTCCTCGGCGTGACCCGGCATGGAGATGTAATCTCACTCTCCATCCTGATCCCCAACTTCATACTTCTTCTCAAGCTCCAACTTGCGTTCGACAACAGTCAGTCTAACAAGGCACAGCAGTGTTGAGCTGGGATGTATCAAGTATCTTTCTCACATCGCTTCCTTTCTCTTCATGGTCAATCTTTTCTCCAAGTTTCAAGATCCAGACTAAGAACTCCACGAAGTCGATCGACCTGCCCGGCCAGAGTCACTAAGATCTCCTCGCAGGGACAACCTTTCCTGTCGTTCTCAAGGCAGACCGGAAGGTCATCCATGAAAGCATTCATCTCCTCCTGCGATAGTTTGAGAGCTTAACAACTACAACCTTGCTCATGATTCCATTCTAAAATCACCTCTGTGTGATGATATCCAAAGGACTTCATCAATGTTAGAAGATCATGTGTGCTGATCTTTCCGTCCTCGTCCGTGTCTATCAAGCTCCTGCCTCTACCCTTCACGAAGCATGAGGGGAGTACGGCATGCCTCTCACCAGATTTCCCGCAGATGGCTCCATTGTTCACTGTTCAGCCTTGAAGTAGACATCTCTGCTCTGCTTCACGCAGAAAGTCCTTGAAGACTCTGTCACCAGTGTCACCCTACTGATGTCGACGAAACTCCCCTGCATCATAGTTGATCTCTATTCTCAACCCTCATTCTCTAGTTGGTTGCTCCTTCTCGTCAAATCTCTGCTCCTTCCCTCACCTTCCTGCTCCTGCTGCTCCTCCTGCCCCTTCTGCTCCTCCTGCTCCCTCTCTTGCTAAGCCCTGTCGTGCAACTCCTTCTCCTCCTCGTCCTCCTGCCCCTCCTGCTCCCCCTCCTGCTAAGCCAAGTCCTGCACCTCCTGCACCTCCTGCACCTCCTGCATCTCCTGCTCCCCCTGCTCCTCCTGCTCCTCCTGCTCCTCCTGCTCCTCCTGCTCCTCCTGCTCCTCCTGCTCCACCTGCTCCTCCTGCTCCTCCTGCTCCTCCTGCTCCTCCTGCTCCTCCTGCTCCCGCTCGTGCTCTTGCTACTTCATGCTCCAACTGCTCTTTGACCATACACATTGTCGATTTCCCCCGGGTCTACCCCCACCCATCCAATTTCCCTTGCAAACTACCCCACCCGCCGTCCCTCCCTACCCCACAACTCAAGTGAGTCAACTTTCCAGCAGTTTCATTTTGAGTTCCTGCGATCCGACTATGATACGATGCTCTAGTCAGGTATGATATGATGCTCTAGTCAGCTATGATATGATGCTCATATGATGCTCTAGTCAGGTATGATAATGATGCTCTAGTCAGGTATGATATGATGCTCTAGTCAGCTATGATATGATGCTCTAGTCAGGTATGATATGATGCTCTAGTCAGGTATGATAATGATGCTCTAGTCAGGTATGATATGATGCTCTAGTCAGGTATGATAATGATGCTCTAGTCAGGTATGATATGATGGTGTAGTCAGCTATGATATGATGCTCTAGTCAGGTATGATATGATGCTCTAGTCAGCTATGATATGATGCTCTAGTCAGCTATGATATGATGCTCTAGTCAGGTATGATATGACGCTCTAGTCAGGTATGATATGACGCTCTAGTCAGGTATGATATGATGCTCTAGTCAGGTATGATTATGACGCTCTAGTCAGGTATGATATGATGCTCTAGTCAGGTATGATATGATGCTCTAGTCAGGTATGATATGATGCTCTAGTCAGGTATGATATGATGCTCTAGTCAGGTATGATATGATGCTCTAGTCAGGTATGATAATGATGCTCTTGATTCTGTAGTGTTAGAATATACCTTTGTGATGCGATGCGATGTTGATGTATTGCCTTGCGATGTGTCAATAAAAACAGATGAGATGGGACAGGACGGGACGAAAGGAGTTGACCTTAGATGATATGTATGAGAAGGAAAGAAGAATTGATCATATCAGTCAAATAAGTTCGTTGGTTTCTACACAATATCTACACTTCTCCTCTTCGATTGACACCATTCAGGCCTTCACTCTCGGGAAAACAGCAAGGGGGCTCAGTCCCTCTGGGTCCGTGACCACTGGCTGACCCGGCCCCGGCAACGGTGGTTTGAATTTGTTGTTGTGCCTGACACTGAGAGCACGACTTTAAAAATAATTCACAACTGTACAGTATACAAGAACGTCTTACTAACTGACGTGGCAGATGCACACTTCACACTGCACAGACAGGCGATCAGATCTCCCCAACGACTGATCGCACTGATTTGCAGTGTCCAAGTAAATTTGGAGCAACGAACGGTGAAAAAGTCAACAGACTTTGATATCATACGAGTGGACGGCCGAGATGCCTTGACCAACAACTTGACTGAGCTGGACAACATGGTGACAATGAGAGCGTGACAACGCCAGTTACTTAGATACAGACACGGGGCAGCGTGATTTTACTGTGATTAAAGCAAAGACATGTGTAGATCCCTCCCTCCTCTCTCTCTTCACGCCTCCCTCAGTGATTGTCCTGTCATCATAATATTTGCACGGCTTCTTGCAGTAGAAATCCTGACGCGTGGGAGTATGTAGCGTATTTGGATCTCAGATTATAGACACTTGGAGGCGAGTAAAGAGCAGAACCTTCATTATGAGGGGCTGATCTTCGTTTTGGGCGAGAAGGATCCTGCTCATCCTACCTGAACGAGCTCTTGTGCCCTTAGTCGTCGCCTTCCATTGTCACCACGTTGTCTATCTCAGGGGCAACAGTCATGAAAGGTTGATTGACTGAAATGGAAATCGAAGCAAACAAAGTAGGAAAGGGTAAACAACTAATCTGCCTCAACACGAGACCACAAAAAGGAAGAGGCAGCGAAAACTAAACCGCAACTCAAACCACGCGAGGGACAACGAGCAGGCCCTGAGCGTGAAGAATAAAGATACGTACAGGAGGGAGGGAAGTGACATGGAAGCATTGGATGGGACGGGAGGAAGGGAAGAGATCCACAAGGGTTCTATGTCAGTGCGAACGTTGGAAGATGATGAGATGGGCTTGGGGGGGGCAGTTCTATGTGGATATACACCGGAATCGTGATGTCTGTGTGAATGATAAGCGATTCAGATTAGAACAACAAAACCCCCAACTGATCATTATACATCAGCGTTCACCTGCTTGTCTTGCCTGCCGTCCCTTGCGTGGATGGAGTAGCGGTTCTTGCTGCCTTTTCCGTTTTCCTAGTATTTTATTGAGGCGGGTTTGTAGGGTTTATCCTCTTCCTCCTTTGTAAAGCCCTTCTGCTCAGCTGCTGATATCTGCTCTTGAAACTCTTATCCTGTTAGTATGTCATATCTTGACATTTGTTTCTCCTCACACCTCATCTCTTCTCGCCGGCAAGCATCTATAACATGTCGTTAGCAGGTGCATGGCGAAAGCTCTCATGGGGGCCTATGGTTTGTTTTGTGTAATCGGTATTGTTCTTGTTGATCAAAGCATGGTGCAGGGTTGCATCTTCTGATTGCAAGCGGTTGTGTGCTCCTTGTACATGTTGCTGGCAGATTCTCATCTCACGTGGCGCCATTGGTGATTCGAGGGGGTGGAATAGGAGATGCGAACCAGACCCTGCCGATACGCCAAGACCTCCATAACATGAATAGAGAGCAGGTATATGAAAGGCTGTGGCTAGAACAGGACAAGATGAAGAGAGAACGGAAGAAGGTAGAGAAGAAGATAGTTAAAGTAGAACGAGAAATCAGGAATGTTGAGGCAGAGCACAAGGACTTGAAGAAGCAGGTATCGCAACTTCATGACAAGGGGGCCAACAAGAAGTTCATCAAGAAAATAATGCAGGAAATAAAGTACCTTCGAGACAAAGAGTTGCAACTTCGAACGGAAAAGAAGCAACTTCGAACGGAAAAGAAGCAACTTCGAGACAAAGAGTTGCAACTTCGAGATAATGTCAAAGAGAAAAAAAAGAGCCTTTCCTGGTCAGAGACAGATCTGGATCTTAGTCAAGCAGGATACAGTGAGGATCGCAAAATTTTCACCATCGATCGAGCATTACTGAATCCAAGTCCTGGGCCAGCAGGGCAGCTGATGCTCTACTGCAGGGAAAGCTTCAATGAGCAATGGCGTTTCCTTGAGGAGAAGGTATGCAAGGAAGGATATTTGGGTTGGATCCTAGGCCCTCCGGGGACAGGGAAGACGACGACGACGACAAGTTTCCTGCTATGGCAAAGCATGAAAGCGAGTTGGAGGGTGATGTGCGTACGACTCTGGAAGGCGGGTCCTGTCAGCCTGATACAGGTGGTTGACGGGAAAGAAAGAAGGTGCGACTTTTCTTTGAAGAGAGCAGGGGACGAGATAGAGGACTTCCTTGAAGGATGGGGAGGGGTCAGCGAAAAGTACCTTCTGTCCTTGGACGGTTACTTGGAGGGGAGTCCGGAACATGATAATTTGCTCAGTGTCTGC
>NW_005434577.1:52018-69020 GCF_000315625.1 Guillardia theta CCMP2712
TGATGAAGCAGGAGACCGAACAGGAGAGAAGAGCGAGAGAGGTAGAGTCCAAATATCAGATTGTTGGAGGCTCATGTCAGTACATGTTCCAATACACGACAGCAGAGGCGATTGAACAACTGTGTTTCGCGATGGCTTCTGTGGATAATTTTGAAACGCTGATGGATTTGAAAACGGGAGACCAAGCAAAGCGGATGGTGAATCGGCTGCATGGAATGTATCGTGTTGGAGACAATGTGCACTGGGGGCTTGTCAGCAGGTTTGTCGCCACAGAGCTAGCACAGAGGCTTGGAGAAACTTTTGTGAGAAAGATCGAGCAGTTGGTGGGGATCGCTCAGAATCCGATACTTCGTTGTTTGTTGTTTGAGATGCTATTCTTTGCTCGGATAGGAAACAACCCAGGGCTACGTGTGACCAGTAGGACAGGAGAAGAAGTCAATTGGGAGAGCCTTGCTGTGAAGACGTTTGACCCGACACAACTCTATACGTCTGGAATCGAGAGGAGTGTATGCCTAAAGCCAATAGCTTGGAATCAGGGCAGCTACGACGCGGTGATTCTAGATCTAAGGGAGAGGATAGTGCGCTTTGTGCAGGTGACAGCGGCAAGCAAGCATGACCTGAGACTGCAGTACTTTGCAGACTGCATGGATGCCTTGAGCATCGAAAGATGGGGTCAATGGAAGTTGGAGATTGTTTTCGTCGTCTCAAAGGACAATCTTGCAGAGTTCAGTCTGAGCGAGGTGGTCGAGGAAGGCGCGCTCGCTAGGTATGGTTGGAGAGCCGGAGAGGAAGCGAGCAAAGCGTGTGTGGTTGGGATGGACCCTAGACCACAAGGATGAAGCAGCAGGATAGGATGACCATGGTGCCCGAGTTAGTGAATGCACCAATAGACATTGGGTTATGCTCGTGCAAGTGAGCAATGTATCAAATTTCAGCACCTTCACTGTGCAATGCTGTGAATCATTGTATCATCATTATTATTTGAGTTTATTAGACTCTTAGTCGAGAATTTCATAGCTAAGAACTATTGCTCTCTGCTCGTTTCGCGCCTACTTATCCGTCTAAAGGGGTTCCCAACCTTGGGAGGTTGCCCCATTGTCCTATAGGCCCCTAAGGCCCGGTTGCTTCCTTATCAGATGTTTTCAGTGACGTTGTCCTCCGGGCCCATCATTGTAAACCAATGCGGGTATGGTGTAGCCACCAGATACGAATACGCTCATCACCTCACCTGTACAAGCAGATGGCTTGTCCCGTTCTCGTCCTCACGTTTCCACGGACCATCGCTTTTGTAATGGTGTAGACTTGATAGCGTTTCATTGTCTTTTGTGCCATTTTTGCGGACAGTCCCTTCTAAACAACACTTTTTACAAGAGTTTTTCTTGCTTTGTGTGTGCGCGCGTTTCTTTTGTGCTTTGCAGCAGTGTGCCTGGCGGGACTCGCCGGAACTGTTGACAGCGCGGCAAGGGCGGACATCCCGGCCGGCCGTGCCCGTCGGGAGCTGCGCTCCGGTGCTAAACACCTATGCCACCCGAGAGAGTGCAGCCTTCCGAGCTGCAAGGTGGAGGACGACTCAGGAGTCCCGAGTCTAGCGACGACTCCACGGGCTATGATATGATGCTCTAGTCAGGTATGATATGATGCTCTAGTCAGGTATGATATGATGCTCTAGTCAGGTATGATATGACGCTCTAGTCAGGTATGATATGACGCTCTGGTCAGGTATGATACGATGCTCTAGTCAGGTATGATACGATGCTCTAGTCAGGTATGATATGATGCTCTAGTCAGGTATGAAACGATGCTCTAGTCAGGTATGATATGATGCTCTAGTCAGGTATGATATGATGCTCTAGTCAGGTATGATATGATGCTCTAGTCAGGTATGATATGATGCTCTAGTCAGGTATGATATGACGCTCTAGTCAGGTATGATATGATGCTCTTGATTCTGTAGTGTTAGAATATACCTTTGTGATGCGATGCGATGTTGATGTATTTCGTTGCGATGTGTCAATAAAAACAGATGAGATGGGACAGGACGGGACGAAAGGAGTTGACCTTAGATGATATGTATGAGAAGGAAAGAAGAATTGATCATATCAGTCAAATAAGTTCGTTGGTTTCTACACAATATCTACACTTCTCCTCTTCGATTGACACCATTCAGGCCTTCACTCTCGGGAAAACAGCAAGGGGGCTCAGTCCCTCTGGGTCCGTGACCACTGGCTGACCCGGCCCCGGCAACGGTGGTTTGAATTTGTTGTTGTGCCTGACACTGAGAGCACGACTTTAAAAATAATTCACAACTGTACAGTATACAAGAACGTCTTACTAACTGACGTGGCAGATGCACACTTCACACTGCACAGACAGGCGATCAGATCTCCCCAACGACTGATCGCACTGATTTGCAGTGTCCAAGTAAATTTGGAGCAACGAACGGTGAAAAAGTCAACAGACTTTGATATCATACGAGTGGACGGCCGAGATGCCTTGACCAACAACTTGACTGAGCTGGACAACATGGTGACAATGAGAGCGTGACAACGCCAGTTACTTAGATACAGACACGGGGCAGCGTGATTTTACTGTGATTAAAGCAAAGACATGTGTAGATCCCTCCCTCCTCTCTCTCTTCACGCCTCCCTCAGTGATTGTCCTGTCATCATAATATTTGCACGGCTTCTTGCAGTAGAAATCCTGACGCGTGGGAGTATGTAGCGTATTTGGATCTCAGATTATAGACACTTGGAGGCGAGTAAAGAGCAGAACCTTCATTATGAGGGGCTGATCTTCGTTTTGGGCGAGAAGGATCCTGCTCATCCTACCTGAACGAGCTCTTGTGCCCTTAGTCGTCGCCTTCCATTGTCACCACGTTGTCTATCTCAGGGGCAACAGTCATGAAAGGTTGATTGACTGAAATGGAAATCGAAGCAAACAAAGTAGGAAAGGGTAAACAACTAATCTGCCTCAACACGAGACCACAAAAAGGAAGAGGCAGCGAAAACTAAACCGCAACTCAAACCACGCGAGGGACAACGAGCAGGCCCTGAGCGTGAAGAATAAAGATACGTACAGGAGGGAGGGAAGTGACATGGAAGCATTGGATGGGACGGGAGGAAGGGAAGAGATCCACAAGGGTTCTATGTCAGTGCGAACGTTGGAAGATGATGAGATGGGCTTGGGGGGGGCAGTTCTATGTGGATATACACCGGAATCGTGATGTCTGTGTGAATGATAAGCGATTCAGATTAGAACAACAAAACCCCCAACTGATCATTATACATCAGCGTTCACCTGCTTGTCTTGCCTGCCGTCCCTTGCGTGGATGGAGTAGCGGTTCTTGCTGCCTTTTCCGTTTTCCTAGTATTTTATTGAGGCGGGTTTGTAGGGTTTATCCTCTTCCTCCTTTGTAAAGCCCTTCTGCTCAGCTGCTGATATCTGCTCTTGAAACTCTTATCCTGTTAGTATGTCATATCTTGACATTTGTTTCTCCTCACACCTCATCTCTTCTCGCCGGCAAGCATCTATAACATGTCGTTAGCAGGTGCATGGCGAAAGCTCTCATGGGGGCCTATGGTTTGTTTTGTGTAATCGGTATTGTTCTTGTTGATCAAAGCATGGTGCAGGGTTGCATCTTCTGATTGCAAGCGGTTGTGTGCTCCTTGTACATGTTGCTGGCAGATTCTCATCTCACGTGGCGCCATTGGTGATTCGAGGGGGTGGAATAGGAGATGCGAACCAGACCCTGCCGATACGCCAAGACCTCCATAACATGAATAGAGAGGAGTTAGATGCAAGGCTGTGGCTAGAACAGGACAAGATGAAGAGAGAACGGAAGAAGGTAGAGAAGAAGATAGTTAAAGTAGAACGAGAGATCAGGAATGTTCAGGCAAGAACGGAGAAGGTAGAGAAGAAGATAGTTAAAGTAGAACGAGAAATCAGGAATGTTGAGGCAAAGCACAAGGACTTGAAGAAGCAGGTATCGCAACTTCATGACAAGGGGGCCAACAAGAAGTTCATCAAGAAAATAACGCAGGAAATAAAGTACCTTCGAGACAAAGAGTTGCAACTACGAGACAAAGAGTTGCAACTTCGAACGGAAAAGAAGCAACTTCGAACGGAAAAGAAGCAACTTCGAACGGAAAAAAAGCAACTTCGAGATAATGTCAAAGAGAAGAAAAAGAGCCTTTCCTGGTCAGAGACAGATCTGGATCTTAGTCAAGCAGGATACAGTGAGGATCGCAAAATTTTCACCATCGATCGAGCATTACTGAATCCAAGTCCTGGGCCAGCAGGGCAGCTGATGCTCTACTGCAGGGAAAGCTTCAATGAGCAATGGCGTTTCCTTGAGGAGAAGGTATGCAAGGAAGGATATTTGGGTTGGATCCTAGGCCCTCCGGGGACAGGGAAGACGACGACGACGACAAGTTTCCTGCTATGGCAAAGCATGAAAGCGAGTTGGAGGGTGATGTGCGTACGACTCTGGAAGGCGGGTCCTGTCAGCCTGATACAGGTGGTTGACGGGAAAGAAAGAAGGTGCGACTTTTCTTTGAAGAGAGCAGGGGACGAGATAGAGGACTTCCTTGAAGGATGGGGAGGGGTCAGCGAAAAGTACCTTCTGTCCTTGGACGGTTACTTGGAGGGGAGTCCGGAACATGATAATTTGCTCAGTGTCTGCATGCTATGGCGCCGTCATGACATGGAGAATCGCCGGCTTGTCGTTACGACTTCGATGGGTGCTCGAATAAAGGTGTATTCTGAGCAAGATATGATAGAAAGGATCAAGGAAATGAAAGTATACTCGTGGATGCTTGAGGAGTACAAGGAAGCCGTCAAGCACGACCTTCTGTACAAAAATGTAGCTAACATGGTGGGATCGAGCTTGGGAACGAGGAATACGGTGATGAAGCAGGAGACCGAACAGGAGAGAAGAGCGAGAGAGGTAGAGTCCAAATATCAGATTGTTGGAGGCTCATGTCAGTACATGTTCCAATACACGACAGCAGAGGCGATTGAACAACTGTGTTTCGCGATGGCTTCTGTGGATAATTTTGAAACGCTGATGGATTTGAAAACGGGAGACCAAGCAAAGCGGATGGTGAATCGGCTGCATGGAATGTATCGTGTTGGAGACAATGTGCACTGGGGGCTTGTCAGCAGGTTTGTCGCCACAGAGCTAGCACAGAGGCTTGGAGAAACTTTTGTGAGAAAGATCGAGCAGTTGGTGGGGATCGCTCAGAATCCGATACTTCGTTGTTTGTTGTTTGAGATGCTATTCTTTGCTCGGATAGGAAACAACCCAGGGCTACGTGTGACCAGTAGGACAGGAGAAGAAGTCAATTGGGAGAGCCTTGCTGTGAAGACGTTTGACCCGACACAACTCTATACGTCTGGAATCGAGAGGAGTGTATGCCTAAAGCCAATAGCTTGGAATCAGGGCAGCTACGACGCGGTGATTCTAGATCTAAGGGAGAGGATAGTGCGCTTTGTGCAGGTGACAGCGGCAAGCAAGCATGACCTGAGACTGCAGTACTTTGCAGACTGCATGGATGCCTTGAGCATCGAAAGATGGGGTCAATGGAAGTTGGAGATTGTTTTCGTCGTCTCAAAGGACAATCTTGCAGAGTTCAGTCTGAGCGAGGTGGTCGAGGAAGGCGCGCTCGCTAGGTATGGTTGGAGAGCCGGAGAGGAAGCGAGCAAAGCGTGTGTGGTTGGGATGGACCCTAGACCACAAGGATGAAGCAGCAGGATAGGATGACCATGGTGCCCGAGCTGTGCAATGCTGTGAATCATTGTATCATCATTATTATTTGAGTTTATTAGACTCTTAGTCGAGAATTTCATAGCTAAGAACTATTGCTCTCTGCTCGTTTCGCGCCTACTTATCCGTCTAAAGGGGTTCCCAACCTTGGCCCGGTTTCTTCCTTATCAGATGTTTTCAGTGACGTTGTCCTCCGGGCCCATTATTGTAAACCAATGCGGGTATGGTGTAGCCACCAGATACGAATACGCTCATCACCTCACCTGTCCAAGCAGATGGCTTGTCCCGTTCTCGTCCTCACGTTTCCACGGACCATCGCTTCTGTAATGGTGTAGACTTGATAGCGTTTCATTGTCTTTTGTGCCATTTTTGCGGACAGTCCCTTCTAAACAACACTTTTTACAAGAGTTTTTCTTGCTTTGTGTGTGCGCGCGTTTCTTTTGTGCTTTGCAGCAGTGTGCCTGGCGGGACTCCCGGGCGAGTGCAGCCTTCCGAGCTGCAAGGTGAAGGACGACTCAGGAGTCCCGAGTCTAGCGACGACTCCACGGGCTATGATATGATGCTCTAGTCAGGTATGATATGATGCTCTAGTCAGGTATGATATGATGCTCTAGTCAGGTATGATATGATGCTCTAGTCAGGTATGATATGATGCTCTAGTCAGGTATGATATGACGCTCTAGTCAGGTATGATATGATGCTCTAGTCAGGTATGATAATGATGCTCTAGTCAGGTATGATATGATGCTCTAGTCAGGTATGATATGATGCTCTAGTCAGGTATGATATGATGCTCTAGTCAGGTATGATATGATGCTCTAGTCAGGTATGATATGATGCTCTAGTCAGGTATGATATGATGCTCTAGTCAGGTATGATATGATGCTCTAGTCAGGTATGATATGATGCTCTAGTCAGGTATGATATGATGCTCTAGTCAGGTATGATATGATGCTCTAGTCAGGTATGATATGATGCTCTAGTCAGGTATGATATGATGCTCTAGTCAGGTATGATATGATGCTCTAGTCAGGTATGATACGATGCTCTAGTCAGGTATGATATGATGCTCTAGTCAGGTATGATACGATGCTCTAGTCAGGTATGATAATGATGCTCTAGTCAGGTATGATATGATTCTGCAGTAATAGTATGAACCTTTGAGTCTTTCGCTTCCTGCCCCGTAACTATGACTACCTTACAGATTCCCATCCTTCTCTGCTCTTGCTTTCCAGTATGGCGTGATGCGATGAGATGCGATGCGATTGAGATGGTACAGGACGGGACGAAAGGAGTTGAACTTTTAGATGATATGTATGAGAAGGATTGAACATATCAGTCAAATAGTTCATTGATTTCTACACAGTATCTACACTTCTCTTCGATCGACACCATTCAGGCCTTCACTTTCAGGCAGCTCCCTCACGCGTTCGCTTCGATCCTGGTCTAATCACTTCACGCCAGTTCTGCTGTCCCAGATGCTCCTTGCGCCTTGCGCCATAAATGTTATCAAGGCAGCTGGTCTTGGAGGAGGAGACTCTTGATTGAGGAGGGGAAAGCTTGTCGTGGCAGGTGGTAAGGGAAAGGGAAGAAGGGCGGGAAGAAGGGGCAGGGCGGTTGGAACGGAGGAGAGGGCGTGCGGGGGGGAGGTCAGAGGAGAGGGAGACGCGGGACCAGGAGACGGGGGAGATAGAGCACATGGGTGTAGCGGGTAGGAGTGCAAGGATGCAGCAGGAAGGATGCAGAACAGAAACCAATCTAGCAAGTTTTATGGGATCTAGCGGGAGGAGAGGGGGCGTCTCTAGGGGGATTTGAAGGGACGGAATGCAGTAGTAAAGTCTAGCGACTGATCTAACAGTGGTGGTGCCTGTAAGGCTTGTGCCTCGTACCATTGAACTGCCAATCATTTTCTGTTCCTCAAGGAAGTACCCCCTTCTTCCCATTACAACGAAGGGGTACATAAGTAGTCATGCGTCTCTTTGTTGTATCTGGGAGACGACCTGACCCTAGAAAGCAACGTTTCGCAAGAGGTCGCTTGCTTTTGCGCATCGCTTCGGGAGGGTGAAGACTCCGCATCTGCTCACGTGTGATCTCAGTTTAGGTACCTTCTTTCCTTTATGCCTCCTACCACGCCGCCCCTCCCCCCACCCTTTCCCCCCCCCCCCTGCGTTCCCCCGCTCCTCCTCGTCCACACTCTCTACCCTCCCTCTCACTCTTATCGGCACATTCCTATGCCTGTCATGATCGCTATCTCTGAAGTCTTCCAACACTCTTCCGACTTCCCAATCCTTCATGCCTCAGTCTCCATGCCTGCTCGAGGGATCCGGCAGCACCAGCTGTCTGGACAACATCCTTGCAGCAAGGAGAAAGCTGCGACAGGTCGGACACGAGGAGAAGATGAGGGAAGAGGAGACACGTTTGAAGAGGAAGCGGAGATTCGACGTCTGATACTGATACTGGACCAACACTGACGTTAAGAGCGTTCGGGAGCAGCACATGACATGATGTACACGTCACTGGATATGCTTGGACAAGATCTCATGTGCACATCTCAGCTTGTCCTTGAAGAGGCAACGGATGCGAGCAGGGCGGGCGACATGACCTGATAGGACCCGGGAAGGGAGTCAGACCTTACGAGTGCGCATACGGCTGACGGGAAGGAGGAAGAGACATATGATACCTGGAGAGGTTAGGGAAAGAGCATATGGAGGCAGTTGGAGGCGTAGGAAAGCGTGGACAAGGTGCTATGCTGGTAGTGTAGAGATGGAGCTAGTGCGGGATAGGGATTGTATAGGACGCGTTGGTTGAAATGTCTCAACGGCGAAGTAAAGGGATGTGCTTATAAAACAAGCTTCTGATCAGTGCATTTCTGCTCCTTTTGACTTTCCGACTCTGTTTCATGTACTCTTAGCGTGTCCTTGCAGCACTGTTCGGGTCTAGATATCATTCGACAGGATCGGATCTCAGACTCCTCTGAGAGTCGGCCCGGTCTCAGACTGAGAGGTGGAGGGAGGAGAAAGACTCGGAGCCGGGAGGCCCCGAGAAGAGGGTGACAGCAGTTGGCAGGATTAGGTTACTGATCTTTAACTTAACTTTGAGTAAAGATTCAGTGAAGTACCGAAAACTTATCTCATGTAGCTTGCTCAGTTGTCTTAGTGTGCAGCGCTCGGCCGGGCCCGCCGGAGTGGCCCGGCTGATCCCAAGATTGTCATGGCCCACCCTGCTCATGATCAAAAACAGCCATGTAAGGCACCGTGACTGAAGTTCCAAAGTCACATTGCCAGTTTTGTACCGCAGCAACGGTCATGTAAAAACCTACACGCTCACCGTCGCCCTCTCCTCCTCACCTCCTCCTCACCGCTCGTCCGCTTGTCCTCGTTCACACGCCTCATCTCCCGGTTCCTCCTCCAGGAGGAAATCTATCTGAGATCATCTGCCATACCTGGCGCGCTTTTTGTACCGCCTTTCCTCCTGACATGATCGCTATCTCCGACGTCTCCTTGTCCTGTGCCCCCCCACTATGCCCTCTCCCTCCCTCTCCCAATCCCAGCGTCCCAGCTTGCTAAATCCTCAGTCGCCACTCCAACTCTAAGTCTCCCCCGGAAGGGCGAGCTGTGTTGACGTCCTCGCAGCGAGGAGCAAGCTGCGGCAGCTTGAAGGAAGAGGGAGCAGGGCGGAGGCGGAAAAGAACAAGAGGGAACAAGTGAGGGGAGGTAGAAGCAGGTGGTGCGAAGTTACATCTCCTAGCGATATCTCAGAGCGATCCAATTGGTATCGACAGGTGCTGGGATTGTAGTAAAGAGACAAGCTGCGAGCTCAGTCTTGAATATCACTTTCATGTTTCAGGCAGACCTCTCCTCGTTCTTAGGGTACAGTGAGGGGGGGCAGGAGGGAAGGATCCGCGGAGAGAGCGGGGAGAAAAGCAAGATTGAGCGAGCTGAATTCTCCTGAGGACAGTATGTTATTGAGCTCGAGGATGGGCAGCTGCAGAAGCTGTAGTCTCCTGTAACTGAGAGTGGAAAATACGGGTGGGTTCGCTTGTTCTGGTACCCATGGGCTGCATGCGAGGGAGGCTGGTTGTCGACAACACGTGGCGATTCCCATCTGTTGTAGTAGGAGCGTCGACAACACCTTGGGCGAGTCTGGTTCCCTTATATTGTGTACCACGAAAGTGCATGTCTTTGTGATGTCTCTCACATCAATTTCATATCCCTTCAGTTCATCGTCAAGTTCATTCCAGCGCAGTTGTCTTGAGCATTCGATTTAAGCGTCTGCTACTCGTAAAGCTTCGGTTCTCTTCCAAGTGTCTTTATTGTCTCATCTGCATCCTATCTACATCTTCCCCGACACTCCTCATCCTGCCCTCCCCCTATCCTCCTCCTCCCTGCAATGCGCTCGTCTGCCTGCGCCTGGCGCGCGAGCTGAACCTTGACCCTGGCGGCCAGAATGTTGTCCAGGCAGCTGGTCCTGGAGGAGCACATGCTGGGCAGGGACAGAGACGAGGGCTTGGGCTTGACGGCGACAGAGGTGGAGTGCGAGGAGGAGGTTTCGAGCGACGATGAGCGGCTGGATGGGCGGTAGGATCGGAGGAGAGGGCGGGCGGGCGGGAGGTCAGAGGAGAGGGAGACGCGGGACCAGGAGACGGGGGAGATAGAGCACATGGGAGGAGGGGCAGGAGGGGCAGGAGGAGGTAGCACAAGGAAGGGCTGTGGGTCTTTGTATGTGTGAACTTGTTGTGCCTGTAACGGAATAAAAGGGGACCATAATCAGTTGAAAAAGAATCTCCAGATCGGTACCGAGGGTCACGATACTACGAACGCTGCCCACGGACTCCTTCGGATCGGACCGCTTGCCAGGGGCTGAAAAACTCCGGGCCGGGCCGGGCGGGAGATACTCCGAACAACTCACTCCCGTGAGTTGATCCATAGCATGTCGCAAGTTCTACTCCGAGTGCCTTGCTACGCATGTCTATCAGCCGAGTGACTATGTTACATCGCTGCAGAACACGGCTCAGTGCTCCGGCGGAGGTGCATAAATCAGTGATTGCTTGACTCACTCACACTAGCTCAGTGTCACAAAGACCAGTGCTGTGCTGTTTGTTCAGGCAGGTAGCTTGGGAAGGCCAAGCCAGGGAAGGGGGGGGGGGAGAAGGTGTAGGTATCAATGTCCTATCTCAACGGCGAAGTAAAGGGATGTGCTGTTACAAAACTATTGAAGGAGCCTCTTGTGATTTTAGTGGACGACCTCCTCCCCCTTAAGCTTTAGTCGCCTCGCCTGCTGAATATCTCCCCTAGAAGCAGCATACGCTGACTGGATAACATCCTGGCAGCCGTATGCCAGCCGAAGCATCTCAAGACGATGGGGACAGAGGGGTTCAGTCAAGAAGAAGAGGCAGGCGCAATGACGGAAAAACGATGAAGTGCGGAGAAGGATGAGTGGTAGAGGAGAGCACAGACAGCGACAGGTATACATGTACGAGGTGGCGATGAAAGGAATACATCGCGTACGATACAACAAATGGACACTTCAAGGTGAAGGTGATACTGAAGACTGAGAGATGATGGATGCTTGCAGATGTCTTGGTCAAGTATTTGCAGTCTCATTCTTTATTACAACTGCAGTAGCACCTTTCGTAATCAACCGCATCACTCCGAAGTTGATTGAGAGCCATGATATGATCGGATGAACAAGCAGGAAATTATGGAAAGGTTGGCGATATTCACCTATCACCTGCTTCTACCTCCCAGCTCTTCATCCCCGCTTCTTTTCTGACACTTCATCACCGCTACTCTGCTGCTCTCTTCTCCGCTTCCTCTTCCGCTCTGACCCCTTCTCTTGCTCTCCTCTGAGCTGCTGAAGTTTCCTCCTTGCTGCCAGGATGTTGTCGAGACAGCTCGTTCTGTTATGATGTGGTGACTGAAGCTTTAGGAGGAAGGATGTCGGGCAAGGGTTGCCAGGGGGAGCGGGACGGAAGAGAGCGGAGTCTGAGGAGTATCGGAGGAGGGTCGAGGAGGAGGGGCACAGTACAAGGAGACATTGAAGATAGCGATGAACATTGCAGGAGCAAAGGCGATACACAACAGCGCTTGAGATATGGCGAACGAGAACTGTTCGATCGATCAAGAGCAGGAGGACAGATGCAGGAGGGGAGGAGACAAAGGAACTAGGACAAGCGGACTATTGTGGGGAGGGAGGGGAGGAGCGGGGCGGGGGTGGGGGCGGGGGTCGACCCGTGATCACCTGGCACCTCTCAGTCGCTCGGAGTCCGTGACCACCCCCGGCGGCCCTACGGCCACCGAACGGCCACTGTCGTATGTCGTACCTTTGTACCGAAAATAGATTAGTCATCTCGTGTGCACAGCGTGACCGTTATGACCGTTGTGCCTGTTGAACTAGCACTTGAAGAACACACATCACGGTTGTCGACCTACTGATACGAGAACGTCTTGCTAACTGACGTGGCAGATGAACACTTCACACTGCACTCTGAGACAGGCGATCAGATCTCCCCAACGGCTGATCGCAATGATTTGCAGATTCCAAGTAAATTTGGAGCAACGAGCGGTTCAAGTCAACAGACTTTGATATCGTACGAGTGATCGGCCGAGATGCCTTGAAGTCTCTTCCAACAATCTCCTCAACCTTCCCTCCCACTCACCTCCTCCTCCTGCCCCTGCCCCTGCCCCTGCCCCTGCCCCTGCCCCTGCCCCTGCCCCTGCCCCTGCGCCTGGCGCGCGAGCTGGAGCTGCCGCCAGGTCGTGAGACAAGAGGATTGATGCCTCAACAGCTCAGGAATGTCAAGACCTTCAAACATGAGGCATAGAGTTGGAGATCAATCATTGTCTTCACCTCGACACATGATTGGCGAGATTCAGCAACACGAATGGGAGTACCGCCTCGTGCGGGAAGTCATGTGATGGTTTGTAATGTGCATCATAGCTTTGTTGCTGTGCTCTTTGTAATTAATGTAATTGGACTGTGCAACACCTCGTGCGTATTACGTTGTTCTTCATCCTGCTTGCACTTGGCCTTGTAGCATCACTAATCGAACACTTCCACCAATGAATAAAAAAAGAATAAAACTCTAAAAGTTAAGGTCATGGTACAAACTATTGACTGATTTTAGAAGGAAACTCGATTGCTCCCATAACCCTCTAATTTGGTAGCTTTTGTACCACGGGCGTTCTCTAAAGTACCGGTAGTTGCCTGCTGGGGATGGATGCGGAGTGAAGGAGGGAGCATGAGGAGGATGCTGTGTGCGTGTGTGCTTTGGGCTGTACTAGGGGCGTGGATATGTCCTAAGGCCGAGGCGGCAAGCAGTGTGGTTTGTGGAGGCTGCACGTTTCGTATCTCGGACGAGGGTTTGTTGTCGAGGGAAGGGAGCTGTGGGAATAGCTGTACTGACACATTGAATTTGAACTCCCGCAACATTCAGAACATAACGAGTGGGACCTTTGAAGGGCTCTCGAGCTTGCAGAATCTATATCTTCAATACAACAACCTGGACAGCCTGCCTGCAGGGATCTTCGACGGGCTCTCGAGCTTGGGGAGGCTATATCTTGACAAAGACAACCTGGAGAGTCTGCCTGCAGGGATATTCGACGGGCTCTCGAGCTTGCAGTGGCTACAACTTTCCTTAAACAAGCTGGAGAGTCTGCCTGCAGGGATCTTCGACGGGCTTTCAAAATTGAGCAATATAGTTCTTTCCAACAACAACATTCAGAGTCTGCCTGCAGGGATCTTCGGTAAGACCTCGAAACTGGTTTATCTACAACTTTCCAACAACAATATTCAGAGTCTGCCTGTAGATATCTTCAACGGGCTCTCGCAATTGTACCTCCTATCTCTTGACAACAACAACCTGGAGAGTCTTCCTGAAGATATCTTCGACAGACTGTCAAGTTTGTTTGCTCTAAATCTTCAGTACAACCACCTTAAGAGTCTGCCTCCAGAAATCTTCAACGGGCTCTCAAAATTGTACGATCTAAATCTTGACAACAACAACCTGGAGAGTCTGCCTGCAGGGATCTTCGACGGGCTCTCAAACTTGCAGCATCTAAATCTTGACAACAACAACGTGGAGAGCCTCCTTGCAGGGATCTTCGACGGGCTCGAGAGCTTGGAGTCTCTATATCTTGACAGAAACAAGCTTTCCTGCATTTCCTCCCAGGCTTTCACTGGTTTGTCTTCGCTGAGGTATTTAGGCCTGACAAGCAACAATCTACCGTGCTATCATCCATCCTGGCCAAGCTTTGCTCAATTGGACGCGAACCTTGAACCGTGCCTCAACGAAACCCATTGCAACAACAGCGGGGGCATCAACTCCATCGCAAACACCTTCAACCCAACCACAATGCCAACATCATCCTCGTCATCAAAAGAAGGGGAATCGTTTTCGACTTCAATGATACAAGACTTCCCAACTACAGCTTCAGCATCACCAGAGATCTCAACTACAAGCCCAGCATTACCCGAGATCCCAACCACGACACCAACAGGCCTACCACCGCGAACCTGGACTCTGCACCCGGACTACCTCCGCTGCCGGATACAGCACTCCTGGCCAGAGATCATGGACAGTGAGCTCGCGACGAACCACACCATCACGACGGGGGGACTCGGGAGGTGGATGGTGGTGGATAGATACGAGGTGTGGGTGTGCAGCCATCATGACACCTGTGCGGGGCCTGGGAATGCTTTCTGCTATGTCTTTGACGAGAAGGAGGAGGACTTCATCCCATGGTGATGTTTTGTTTGGTGCTTTTGAGTCCGATGGCTTTTGTCAGGGGCCTGGAGGATGAGCTCATGCTGAGCGAAGAACCTAGACAGATGACAGCAGCCATCAACCTGGTCCGATCCGATCATCTTTATCACGTTTCCATTGACTCTTGTTTTAGTCCTTCAATGTTTCAAGTTTGTACTAATCTCAAAAAGACTTTGAATTGTGGCACAATGAACTTTGACTTGCGACGGTCAAACACTAAACCCCTGTGGTATACCGGAAACAGGTGCGTCTTCACCGGGTTCGCCTCAGCGTGTGCTACAACTTCTTCGCTCGATGCAACCGACTTGAACGTGCGAGACTACAGTATCAAACTAAAGTCCTGGAATCAACTTCAACGCAAACACTTGCTTCACTTGATCTGTTCTAGATTTGCACCTCCCTTGCATTGTAGGCTTACATGGCTTGTCTGCTTCAAACAACCAAACAACCTGATACCGTGACAAGCATCATTCACACAGACACGATTCCCGTGTATATCCACATAGAACTGCCCCCCACCCCCCACCCCGCCCCTCCCAAGCCCATCTCATCATCTTCCGACGTTCACACTGACATAGAACCCTTGTGGATCTCTTCCCTTCCTCCCGTCCCATCCAATGCTTCCATGTCACTTCCCTCCGTCCTGTACGGATCTTTATTCTCTCTGTCCCTATACTCTCCCCCCCCCCCGCCGTCCGTTTCCTCCACGCCTGGTCCGCGAGCTGGAGCTTGACCCTGGCGGCCAGAATGTTGTCCAGGCATGTCCTGACGGAGGACTTGCTGGGAAGGAGTTCGGGCGACTTGGGCTTGACAGAGCAAAGGGCTCGGGAGGATCGGAGGAGAGGGCGGGCAGGGGGGAGGTCAGAGGAGAGGGAGACGCGGGACCAGGAGACGGGGGAGATAGAGCACATGGGGAGAGGAGGGTAAGCAGAGGCTGGGAAGAGGAGCAAGATCCTGGTGCTCAATTCCACGGATCTCGGTTGTCAGTTGAAGCTTCAACTCGTGTATGCAGTAGTACTAGCTCGCTGTTTCAACTCGTGTATGCAGTAGTACTAGCTAGCGTGTTCAACTCGTGTATGCAGTAGTACTAGCTCGCTGTTTCAACTCGTGTATGCAGTAGTACTAGCTCGCTGTTTCAACTCGTGTATGCAGTAGTACTAGCTCGCTGTTTCAACTCGTGTATGCAGTAGTACTAGCTCGCTGTTTCAACTCGTGTATGCAGTAGTACTAGCTCGCTGTTTCAACTCGTGTATGCAGTAGTACTAGCTCGCTGTTTCAACTCGTGTATGCAGTAGTACTAGCTCGCTGTTTCAACTTGTGTATGCAGTAGTACTAGCTCGCTGTTTCAACTCGTGTATGCAGTAGTACTAGCTCGCTGTTTCAACTCGTGTATGCAGTAGTACTAGCTCGCTGTTTCGGCAGTATCGAGCTCGCATGGGTCTTGCCGTCTCGCGCTACTGCTCGTTGTCCCGATCCTTGTTCCCCTGCTTCTCGTGCATGAAGCCGCTCGCGTGGTTGGAGTAGCGGTTTTCGCTGCCTCTTCCTTCTTTTTCCTACTTCGTTTGCTTCGTTTTCCATTTCAGTCATTCAACCTTTCATACTATGTCTGCATGCTTGGAATCACAATCCTACTAGGCCAGTGCACGGTTCTATCTCTCGTGCTCCTCAACTTCTTTTCTTGTTGTTGCAGGGTCAGCTGAAGATGTCTGCAGTACTTTGGCATAGAATACTACTGCTAAGTGAAAAGAATATTCACTCAAGTCATCAAGCAGTGCAGTGCTGCCTGAGATAGACAACGTGTGACAATGGAAGGCGACGCACTCGCTTCATCCCTGCCTTATTTCCAGCTACACGTGGGATATTTGAGAAAACGAAGCTGAGGCTTGACGTCATCTGCGAGCCCTAGCAGAACGATCAGCTGAACCAACTCAGGGCACAAGAGCTCGTTCAGGTAGGATGAGCAGGATCCTTCTCGCCCGGCCCCTCATAATGAGGTTCAGCTGTTGACTCGCCTCAGGTCGTCTACGGCATCGCTAGTCATGCACATGACTCATGCAGCATGATTGAGTGATCCTACGAGGTGCGCGAGCTTGTCACTACATCCCAGCTTCCCCTCGTCCCCTCCAAGTGTCTTTATTCTGAGATCCAAATACTACACATACACTCCCCGATGCTCCAGGTCCCGCCCTCTCCCTCGACTCATCACGCGTTGTTGTTCAGGCAGCTGGTCCTCGCGGAAGATAGGCTGGGAAGCAAGTCGGGCGAGGGCTGGGGCTTGACGGGGGAGGAGGGAAGATGGAGGAGGAGAGGGCGAGCAGGAGGGAGATCGGAGGAGAGGGAGACACAGGACCAGGAGACGGGGGAGATAGAGCACATGGAGGGATTGAGGGAGGGAGGGATTGAGGGAGGGAGAGAGGGAGAAAGGAGACAGGAGGGAGGATGAGAAGGGCGGACTGCGGTGGGAGGAGGGAGCC
>NW_005434577.1:69120-71620 GCF_000315625.1 Guillardia theta CCMP2712
AGAGGGAGAGGGAGAGGGAGAGGGAGAGGGAGAGGGAGAGGGAGAGCAGAGGAGGAGTAGGAGTTGAAAAGTTCGACTTTGATTACATCCTTCACACTATCATCTCTTCCGCATCCTGGTCTTGATCCAGCCCTCCAGGTCCCACCGGATCACCGAGTTCCTCCTGGGAAGCGCTTCCAGTTCCTCCGGAGAGCTGCAGGAACAGTGTCAACAGGGGAGCTAGCAGCATGCTGCAATGGTACTAGTTCTTGTCGCCGGCAAGCGGCGCCGATGGCTGCAAGTCCCTCCCACAGGAGCACAGAAACTTGTTGTCCATGGAGAAGCACAGGTCAACAACCTGGAGGAACAAGTGAGGAGGAGGAGGAGGAGGAGGAGGATCAACCGGTCCGCTGTGCGCCCTCCATGTGGCTAGTCGGTCCCCCGAGTCAACCGCTGTCAAGGTCACGTAGCCCAGCTCTGTCCCCCACGCCACGAGCAGACCGTCTGTGGACCTGGAGCATGCTTCAGGGCAGAGCAGCAGCTGCATGCAAGGCTTACGCTGCCATGGAGAGAATCTGAACTCCGTCGAGAATGGAGTAGTCTTCGCATCTGCCATCGGGCATGTGCTCTTTCCTCTTCCTCTTGCAGTAGCTGCACGTGCTGTTCCACAGCCTGATCGAGCGGTCACGAGGGGAGAAGCAGCACAGGCTCTTCCTTACACTTTCCCGAACATCCTGATGCTGTGCCTTGGCGTGAAGAAGTATCCTTTCTCGTTGCGGACCCCGAACAGCATCGCCGGGAACACCGTGTACTGGCTCTGCGTCCAAATGATAAGACGAGTAGGCGCGGGAGAACTCTGGGCACCAGACTCTTCTCCTTCACAGCCTCCGTGTAGCTGAACTTGAGGCGGACAGAACCTCTACTCTTCCTATCCTCGTTCCTCACGACGTACCAGTTGATCAGCGGCTCCTGCTGCGAGCACACCTGAAGTCCAAGTCACCCGAGCATGCAGGAGGAGCGAACCGGTGTGCCTTGCTCAGCAGCTTGTCCATGCGCAGGACGTTGGAACCCAGCTCCTTGAGGGACCTGTCGGAGGGCTCGACCATGAAGGTCTGGACGGTGAGCTCGAGGGTGCTGGGGCCGATGCCGAAGTACATCTCCTTCCTCCACTGCGGCGTCTTGGTTGCCATGGCCTGAAGCACAGAAGCGTCAAGGAGGAGAGCATAGGAGAGGAGGACGCAGACAGAGGAGAGAGAGGGGGATAAGGGACAAGAACGAGGGAGAGGAGGACGGAGGTAGAGGAGGTGACAGTGGGATAAGGGACAAGGACAGGTGAGAGGGAAGGGATAGGGGAAGGCGTAAGAAGAGGAGAACAGGTCAAGGAAAGGAGATTGGAAAAGAGAGGGAAAGGGGCGCTACCACGTCAGTCTGATACTCTTGTCCCCTTTGCGTCCTGATGCTACAGACTGTGTTGATGGGGCCCTTGTCATCCGGGTTCTTGATATTCTTTCCCTCCTCCACCGTCACCTGCGCAAGTCTCAGCACGGCAGCAGGCGGAGAGGAGGAGGAGGACAGACGTGCAGGTTGGCGTTGTGGACCATCTCCTCGAAGCGCACGTTCATCTTCACCACAGTCACGTGGTTCCCGTTGGTCAGCTGGTTGCCTCCAGGTTTCTTCAGCTTGTATCTCTTTGAGATCCCGTTGGCGCCTGGGTAGACATCCGAGTCACGAGGAGGCGACCGAAGGAGGTGACTCACTGTTAGTTGCGATCAGGTCCCCATGGGTGGTGCTGTACTCTGCCATGACACTCGTCAGGTCCCAGCTCATGCCCAGGACAGGGTGGACCTCCAATCAGCTTGACACCCTCGCTCCTCCTGTACTCGAACAGCTGGACCCTGACCATCTCGTTCATATCCCACACCGAGCAGCTCAACTGATGGCCCGTGACGTCAGACTCGAAGTCAAGCGAATCTCCTCCTGCCGATCAGTCAGGAACAGGCGAGGTATATGGCTACCATTGACAAACAACAACTAGTGTTTCTGCGAATCCTTCCTCCCTCTCCTTCCCTCCCTCTCCGTTGTCATCATCATCATCATCATCTCCTCCTCCTCCTCCTTCTTCTCCTTCTCCTTCTCCTTCTCCTTCTCCTTCTCCTCAATCATCATCAGCATCATCATCATCAGCATCATCATCAGCATCATCATCAGCATCAGTATCAGCATCAGCATCACCGGCCGGATGTGTGCGCAAGCAGTGGCGATTTCGACCGACTTCGAACACGAGGAATCGCTCGACCTCTTCGGTCCCCTTGGGCATGTGCTCGACCCCGAGGATCGAGAAGTGCATGAAGCCATGCAGCCCCGTGTCGGGCAGGAACAACTTCACATCACAGTCGAGGGAGCTAACGAGGATAGGAGGGATGCGATATTCGTCCCTGTTGAGGAAGGTACCCCTGGAGACGGGCTTCTTGAACCCGTAGATCCTCTGCAGGATTTGCCCTTCCGGCACGCTCCATACGAT
>NW_005434577.1:76620-126252 GCF_000315625.1 Guillardia theta CCMP2712
CATCTACTTGGCGGTGTGTGACGTGGCGTGTCAGAATTTGAATTCAAGATTCGGTGGGGGGAAGTTTCATGGGTTTTAATAAGACACTGAGGGAAGCGATAATAACATGAGATAAACTTACGTGGCAAGGAAGAGGAGGGAGAAAGAGAAGAGGGAGCGAGAGGGAGAGGATGGTTGAAATACAGCATGCTACAGCAGTCATGTCTGTCATTTCCTTCCTGGAGTCAGCGCACGATGTTGCCACCACCTGAGCATGTGAAGGTGAGGCGATGAAGGAGGAATGTAGGGAGAGGAACGAGGAGCAAGCGATGCGGATAGCAGCAGCAGCATTGGGAGTAGAAGCAGGAGGAGGAAGAGGAAGTGAAGGAGGGGGGGGAGATGCGTATCATTACGCTGGGGCCCTGGAGGTCTCTTGTAAGAAAGTTCCTTTGGCCTCCTCCTTCGCTTCCTGCCCTGCTAGTCGGAACGTCTTGGGGACGCTGGGGACGTGAGTAGGAAGGCGGTGAATAGCTTCCTGCATGAGCCGCTCTGTTCCAACAGTCCGGATAAGTCCAACCTGGTGAGCATCTCAACTCCTCCTCTTCCTGCTCCTGCTCCTGCTCCTGCTCCTGCTCCTGCTCCTGCTCCTGCTCCTGCTCCTGCTCCTGCTCCTGGGGCTCTTCTACCCAACATCACTGCCATCTCTTATTCCTCCTCTCCTCACCGTCATCCTTCACTGTCTCCCCCTCATATTGCTGTCATTCTCCACAACTCTCCGCTCTCTCCCCCTCCCCTTCTCGTACATTCGGCCACTCCGTCAGCAGCTGCCATTGAACTTCAGCATCATCGGTTGAATGAAGAGACTGTAGCCTGTAATGCCATCAATCCTCCTCCTCCTCCTCCTCCTCCTCCTCCTCATCATCATCATCATCATCATCATCATCATCATCATGTCGTGTTTCTCCTCTCCATTTTTCCTCCACTCTCCAATTTCGTCTTTCTCCTTCTTGTCCTGCTCCTGCTCCCCCAACGCTCGTTTCATTCTTTACTTGCTCTCGTCGCTTTCCTCTACCCCATCCTCCTCCTCCTCCTCCTCCTCCTCCTCCTCCTCCTTCCTGCTCGCTCGCTCGCTCTGTCGTCTCTTTTCTCGCCTCCATCCTCTCCCCTTCTCTCCTGCTGCTGCTCCTCTTCCCGGCCCTCGCACCTTGGGACAGACGGCTGAGGTACTGCAGTGCGGAAGAACCAGGAGGGCAGGGGGGGCACAGTAGGCAGCTGCACGAGTTTCGCCTCCTGCGACGTTTCACCGGTGGGAGGGGAGGAGGCTGAAGAGAGAGAGAAGGGGATAGGACAAACGATGGTGAAGAGAACGTCGAGCAAACAAGTTTGAGGAGAGAAATGGAGAAGAGGAAGAGGAGAGGAGAAGCAGGAAAGAGGCGGAGGTGAGGGAATGGAGTGGATGGTAAGAAGAGCGGGATGGGAAGAGATAAGAATGGGAAGGAAGGATGAGAAGTAGACCTGTTCAGCAAGAAATTTTGCCCGGATCTCTGCCCATCTGAGTAGCAGAATCAGCGAATGAGCACGAGGAGAAAGACGAGCTCGAGCTGAAGGGATGAGCAGGAGGAAAAGAGCAGGAGGAAATGAGCAGGAAGAAAGGAGCAGGAGAACGAGGAGATGATGGGTACAAGGGTGAGGAGGTGATGTATAAGGAGGAGGAGAGCAGGAGCAGGAGCAGGAGCAGGAGCAGGAGCAGGAGCAGGAGCAGGAGCAGGAGCAGGAGCAGGAGCAGGAGCAGGAGCAGGAGCAGGAGCAGGAGCAAGGAAAGAGCCTTTCCTCTTTCTTCTGGCTTTGATTCGATTCTCAAGGTTGATGATGAACTGCGGGAATTCAATCCCCTTCCTCCTCGCCTTGGACTTTTCTGCGGTGACCATGCTCTTCATCTTGGATGTCTGCAGTCGCTAACGTGAGGAGGAGTGGAACGTGGGAGGGGGAGAGAAGGGAGGACGTGGGATTAGAGGAGGGACGTAGAGAACAATCAGGAGGAGGATGAAGGAGGAAGCTGTGGTAGGGGAAAGATATGGACCGTGCCAAGCATGGGGACGAGAAGGAGATAGAGGTGGAACAGGTGGTGTGTTTCTGCTAACCTTGTAGAGATGTTTGAAGGCTTGTCCTGTCTTGTGAGCAACTTTGATTTTCTTCATGTTTTCCTTATTTCTCTTCGCTGTTTCGCCATGTTTCTTTCTTCTGGTCTTGTTGTCAGCGATGAGGGCGGAAGAGGAGGAGGACGGGAAAAGTGCACACAAACAGGAGAGTTGACTGGTATGAAGAGGAAGGGTGAAGGAGGAGGAAGATCTCTAGAGTCGTTGCTGGGCACCTGTTGAACAGATCGTTCAAGTTGGACTTTATGTCCTTAACAAACGATCGAGCTGAGTTGACAGTCTGCCAAAACCTCCTCATCAGCACCGTCCAAAAAAAAAGTCAACAACTCGTCCGGCTATCACCGAGACTGTAGACGCCAGGCTCTCGAACTTCAGGCTGGTCTCCAGGTGGGCATTTCTCCCCGCCCCCGAATCCTCGCCCTCCTCCTCTCTGTAGAGGCCGCTGACGATCTGAGTGACAGGCATGACATGCAGGGAGCACGATGCTGCTCGCGCACCTGCGAGAAGATAGAGGAAGCGGTTCTACAAATGTCCCTCACATCCTCTATAGATTCCCCCCATCCAGCTCCTTCTTCCTCCCCTGCTCCTGCTCCTGCTCCTGCTCCTGCTCCTGCTCCTGCTCCTGCTCCTGCTCCTGCTCTTGACAACTCCAACGCAGCCAAAGGTTCTGCGGCACCAACCATGAGCAGGGGGCGACAGTCTGGCTTCTTCTCGCTCCAACCTGTCTGGACGACCTTGGAAGTCGTTGCGCGACCACCTGAGACGCCCCTCGACTGCAACCTCGAGTGACTTCGAGCGATCTGGTCCAGCTGGCAGCAGACAGTCAGGTGTCAAACTTGACAGTCAGGTGCTAGCCTTCTTCATGGCGTCTTCCACAGACTGGTCGATCGACTGGCGGGGCAAGGAAGGGTGTCAACCACGAGGAGCTCGAGTCAAAGAGCTCTCCCACAACCTCGTCCTTGTTGGTCTCGATCTCGGTCACGTCGCCTTCCTCCACCGCCCGGAGACAAACGTTGACGGCCTCAATCATCTTGTTCCATCAAATTGTCATCGTCATCGTCATCGTGATAGTCGTTGTCATCATCGTCGTCGTCGTCGTCATCATCATCGTTATGCTCCTCCTCATCCTCCACCACCACCACCACCTCCTCCTCCTCCTCCTCCTCTTCCCAAACGAAAGTTCTGACCTTTCGCAGTAGTCGATGGTTGTGCTCTGCCTCCTTCCTCTTCATCTTCAGTTCCTGCGCATCTCTTTGCGCTCTGCTGCTGGCCGCCTTCGCGTTCTTCTGCTCTTCATCATCTCCATTCCTTGAAGCTGAATCTTTGTCATTGAGGCTGCCCTGCTTCTGATTCATCCCCTCAAAATCCTGCAACGGTCACGACATTCAAGACACGGAGGAGAAAGTCTCTTCACCTCTCCAGCTCTCTCGCACTGGACTTCAGCGTCCACTTTCTCCGGAGGGGCCATACTTGCCATCTTTCCCAGCATCGCTTCGAGTTCAGCACGGTTCTTCTCCTCCTCATCTTTCAGCTTCTGGAATTCTTCCTGCATTCTCCCGAGCTCCTTCGTCACTTTGTTCAACTCCTCTTGGGCCTCGTTCAGCTCGCTTGTCTTGTCCTCCAGTTCCTCTTTTAACGTCTCATTCGCAGTTTGACTCTCTTCTAGCTCTGCGCATTTCTGCCCAACAGTTCAATCAGCACTTTCCGTCCTATCCACCCCCTGACCTGGTCGTACTGGGCCTTATCTATCCCAGACTTCATCGTCGGCACATACTTGGCGAGGGAGCTCAGCCGAGGTTTGTTCATGAAGGAAGGCTTCGAGGACGACCCATCCTCGTCCTTGTTCTTCAGCTTGAGCTCAAGTTCTAGAATCTGATGCTCCAGCGACTCGTTTTCCCCCCTCATCATCTCAACCTGGGACACGAGCTCTTTGTTCTGCATCATCAACCCCGTGGCCGCCTGGAAGAGGCGTCAGTAGCGCAGCAAGCGAAGAGGAGCTCGGCATCAAGGAACGAGTAGAGAGAGGAGAGCGAGGAGAGCGAGGAGAGCTGAAGCAAATGCACACTGTAGCACCTCTTCCAGTAGCCTGACGGCGTTGTTCAGCTCCTGAGAGCCCTTCTCCAGCTCCTCTCCTCTGCTCATGTCCACCGTGCCCTTCATCCCCAGCACCAAGTCCAGCATGGCGGTGCTCCGCTGCAGCACGAGCATTACCGAGCCCTCAAGCGGGACCATGGCGGCGCTGGTCAAGAGTTGACGTCTCGACCGTTGATGGAGGAAACAAAAAACACCTTTACACCTCTGCATCAATTGTTTTTTTCAGTAAGGTCTGTTCAAATTCAAGTGACGCGGCCGGCCCCGGGCCCGGTGCAGGGCCCCTCAATCACCCCAGTCAAGTATTATTGATGTGGAGTAAATCTAACTTCATTCGTCGATATCATTACTGGCAAACATCACTAATTCAGAAACTACATCTAGCAATCCACAAGCATGTAAGTTTGAAACTGCTCTTTCGATATTGCATATCGCAGCGAACTCATGCTCCGATGTCTTCTTTTGTGCTTGACACAGAGAGTCGTGCTCACTCAGAATCCTTCGGATGATTTTACATCGGGTGTTGCCGTCAAGGGTTCTGAACGTTTCACAAACTGTCTGAATGAACAGCTCGGAGTCTGCCTTGGTATGCTTCTTTGGGGGACATGGATCAACATGCTCATCCTGTTGTATACACAACACAGAGGTTCAGAACGAGGCTAAGTAGAAGTTAGGAGATAACTTGAGAGCAAGAGAACAAAGGTAGACTACGTTTACTTAAGGTAAACTGCACACACGCACTGCGCACGGTAGTGCATGCGCGTCAAAGGGAGGCCCTATTTAGATGTCAGGGCGGATACTAAGTACCCGTACGAGTATCCGAGACGTCCGGATCCTCACGGATACAACATCGCTCCCATCTGCGCTTGACAACATAGTTCCATCTTGTCCTTCGCTGTCACATGAGGATCGACGACGAGGATCAATTGTCTGAATCAGAAGAGTCCGACGGCGGAAGCGCGGAGGTGGGGAGAGCTTGAAAGTCCTGACGGGCTTCGAATTGACGAATCAATTCACGCAATCCTGTCTTGCGTTGCAGAAGATGCGCAGGCAACCAAGTGCTTTCGCTAGCTTGATTGTAACCAGTCCATTTGACGAGATATTGAGTGCCACGGCCACGACGACGTTTGCTGAGAATGCTCTCGATTTCATATTCGAGGCCGTCGCGAGTGACGAGCGGGTCAGGCGGTAGGTCTGGCGACATGTAAGCAGGATCTCTGTCGACGTGAGGTCGAAGCCACTTGATGTTGATCACGGTGTTCCTGATGGAAGCAAAGCGCGATGAGACTTCGAGACGCACAGTGTTGTCCGAGACAAACTCCAGGATGCGAAAAGGGCCGACGAAGCGAGGGTTGAGCTTGGCAGAAGCGTCGGGAAGGTTGAGGTTGGCAGTGGAGAGCCAGACCATGTCACCAACTTGGTAACTGCAGGGTCGACGAGCAAGAGCTAGGCGATCCTCGGTGGCACGAGCAGCTTGTTCCAGGGCGTCACGAGCGGCTTGAGCGCTGACTTCAGAGGCTTCGATGATGGAATCTAACGTTTCCTCCTGATGATCAGCGGCAGCTGGAAGAGTGAGCTGAGTGCGGATCTGCTTGCCAAACATCACTTCGAAGGGGCTGAGTCCAGTAGGACGTCGCACGGCGGCGTTAAGATGGGTCTCCAGGATGGGAAGATACTTGTCCCAGTCGGCACGAGGGTACTGATTGCAGTAGATGCGAAGAGCTTCGAGCACAACTGAGTTCATACGCTCGGGTCGGCCGTTGCTTTGAGGCATGAAGGGCGACGAATGCTTGACGTGAACGTTGAGCATCTTGAAAAGCGCATTCCAGAACTTGGAGGTAAAGATGGCAGCGTTGTCGCTGATGAGAACCTTGGGAAGGCCTTGCGAACGAAACACTGTCTCGATGAACTTCTGAGCGGCTTGCTCAGAGGTAATGGTTTTACGACAAGGTGTCAGGTACACCCGTCCTGTGAACTCATCAATGAAGAGTAAAATAGAATCATTCTTATCTGAGGTCCGAGGTAGGCCAGTGAGGAGGTCGAGAGACACGACTTCGAATCGGTTGGCCGGCACTGCGTGGGAGTGCGGGTTGCCCATCTGCGTTTGGCGATAGGACTTGCCTTGAAGACAGTGAGTACACGAGAGGATGTACAGCTCGGTGTCCTTGCGGAGTTGAGGCCCGTAGACGGTCGCGGCGAGTTGTAAGTAGGTCCGCGAGAATCCAAGGTGAGACTGCAGATCGTGAGCACGTTGCAAGACTTCGCGCCGAAGAGCTTGAGGAATGCAGAGGCGCACGCGACGTAACGAATCTGTGTAGAAGAGTAGGCCGTCGTCGAGATGATACCGGGAAACAACTGTCTTGGATTGCAGACGTCGAATGATGTCCTGACTGAACGAGCAGGCAGGGTAAGCGGCTCGAATAGCTTCGGTAAGCGGTTCGAGGGTGCTCACGGTGAACGCAAGCAAGTATCCGTCTTCAGGACGGATGAGCTGCTCATGATGCGGAGCATCAGTGGAAAGGGCAGGGAGAGGAACTTCGTCCTGGCGGCTGAGAGCATCAGGCACGATGTTTTCGGAGCCTTTCACATAGCGAAACTCGGTGATAGCAAACTCGCTGAGGGTCTGGAGCCAGCGGATGAGACGACTGCTGAGCTCTTTCTGAGTTTGGAAGTAGGTCAAAGCCTGATGATCAGTAAAGACTTTGAACGCGATGCCAAGAAGATAAAAGCGAAAAAACAAGAGAGTATCCTTGATTGCAAGAAGTTCGCGCTCAGTGGCATGATGGCGCTGTTCGGTTGACGTAAGCTTGCGACTGTAGAAACCGACTACGCGAGCGGATCCTTGAGCGGGCTGTTGTAAAAGAACACCTCCGATACCGACATTGGATGCGTCGCAATGTACTTCCGTGGGCAGAGTTGGATCAAAGTGATGAAGAATCGGCTGGGAGGTCAAGGCGGCTTTGAGAGAATCAAAGGCCTGTTGACACTCAACGGTCCAAGCAAAAGCGACGCCTTTACGAAGGAGATCAGTGAGCGGGGCAGCAATCATCGAAAAGTTTCGGATAAATTTGCGATAATATGACGCCAGTCCGAGGAACATTTTGACATGCTTGGCTGTAGTAGGCGTCGGCCAAGCGGAAATAGCAGCGGTCTTGGCGGTCTGCGTGGTCACACCTTCAGCAGACACATGATGACCGAGGAAATCGACACTGGTGCGAAAGAATTGAGCCTTAGATTTCTTGAGAAAAAGTTGATTTTGACGACAACGGTCCAAGACGGCTCGAACATGATCAGCATGTTCTTCCCATGTCGAATAGGTGCCGATCACGATGTCATCGATGTATGCGAATGCAGCCGGAAGATCATGAAGGACTTGTTGAATAAATTCTTGAAAGATGCTGGTGGCTGTAACAAAGCCGAATGGCAGGCGCTTGTATTGAAAGCGACCTATGGGGGTGACGAACGCAACGTACTTGCGGTCGGAAGCGCGCACTAGCAGTTGCCAGAAGCTTTTGATACAATCCAAGGTAGTGACGCAGAGCTGCGTGTTAGGACGTCTAGCAGCCTGACCTTGGCGAACGATGTCCGCGAGACGTTCGAGCATCTCGTCGACCGTGGGAGTAGAGACTTTCGGTTGATTCAAGACGACCTGGTTCAAGCGGCGCAGATCACAGCAAAAGCGATAACTCTTGGGATCAAGTGGGGAGCGAGGGTCGTTTGGGCGTCGAGAGAAGAGTACGGGAAAGCCAAACTCACTGGATGACGGCTCAATGATGTCATGCTCAAGCATATATTCGATGGTGGCTTTCAATTCGCCTTCCAGGTGAAGCGGCACGCGATATGGGCGGCTGTTAATAGGCAATGTCCCGGGCTTGAGATGAATCTCGGCTTCGAACGAGCGATTAAGCTTGAGGTTGGTCGGAAGGTCGTCGACCAAGATGTCTGCATATTCAGTGCAGAGGTCGGCAGCTAGGCGAGCTGGGGTACCCGTGAGGGGGTCGGTAGTGGATGCTGAGGACGAGTCCGGAGCGATAGCCATACATTGCACAAGGAACCACTCGTCCTCCGGATGGGCAGCGCGAAGGGCATGCGCATCCGTCAGCGAGAGTGTTGTGACGGCCAGCACAGAGTTGTCGTAAGGAATCTGGTGCAGACTTGGCAGACAGACGGGCTTGGCTGATGACTTGCTGTCCACGTAGACTTCGCGTGTCTTGGGATGATAGACAGCGTTGTGAGCGTGTATCCACTGGAGGGAGAAGATCAGTGGCTGGGAACAATTCGGTAAGATATGAAACGTATCTGTAAAAGAAAGACGTCCAATGCGATAGGTCAGCGAGATGGCGCCGAGAGTTTCCACGCGCCGATTGTCGGCGACTTGAACCACAAATCGATGTTCGCGAGAAATGCGAGTGTCAGCGATTTTCAGCTGGCGAAGAAGTTGCTGGGAGACGATGTTGAGTGTAGCACCATGGTCCAGCAGAGCAACGGTTTCTGTTGCAGACGCATTCGAGGATGAACCGAAACAAACAGGTAAGCGAATGAGTTCGGGTAAGATGAGCTCGAGAGTAGCCGAATTGCAACTCTGACTCGGGGCCAAGCAGGGGCAGAGGTTGATCTGACCCGTGGAAGAAGACGTGAGGGTGGTACACGTCGCAGGAGGCAGCACAAAAGAGCTTGGCAAAGACGTACGGGTGCTGGAACCTGGTAAGGGAGGGGCATTAAGCGAATTGCCGGCAGGAAGGTCTGTGGACCCCCTCTTTCCTGCCGTCACTCGTTTCCCGAGGATCGGGCCGAGATGGTTTGGAGGGCAGCCAACAGCTGAGTGTGGCGCTCCTCTTCACGAGAATACCTGTCTTGAGTAGCTTTCCAAGCTGGACAGTCGGGCTTGACATGTCCTTTCTCCTGGCAGTAGTAGCAGCGAACTTCGCGTGGTTTCTTAGAACCGCGTGCAGAATTACCTTTCCCTTGGGCAGAACCAGCGCCTTTTCCGCGAAGTTAACCAGACGAAGAGGAGGAGGCTTGAGCAGCAGCAGCAGAAGCAGAAGGTGTCGACATCGAGCGATTGGACGGCTCAAGTAACTTCTGTGTGTAGGCGACAAGTTGAGACGGTGCCGCTATGTTTTGAAAACATAGCGGCACCTATTCCGTAGTGGTCGCGATAAATGGCGAACCAGGTATGCAGCGAGCCACGCGTCTGAGCGTGAGAGAACCCATTGATGAAGAGACGTAAGGTCGTGTCATTGACGTAAAGAACTGCTGGGCTGACTTGCTTCTCAAGTGTCTTGAGCAAGGTCGTAGCACGCGCCAAATAAGCCCAAGCATTCTCCGCAGAGGACTGCTTCAGCGGGCGCCATGCAGTTGCGGAGCTGATTGCCAAACTCGGTCCAGGAAAGACGATGGATGTCCATCTGCGAGGGATAGATACAATCGAGCATCACCATTACCTCTTCCGTAATCAACGGGCATATGGATTGCACCCATTTGGCTTCGGGGATCTCTTGCGAGGCCAGAGCTCGTGAACACTGCCGAAGAAAGTCATCGATCGAACGTGTATCGGTCATACCCTTGTAGGTGGGGATGCGGCTCCCGTTAAATTTGGGCGCCACGGTGGGAGTAGGCAGAACTTGGAAAGTGTCCGTCGAAGGCGCGGATGGCGGAGTGAGCTGAGCTGGCACGATGCTGTCCGATGGGACCTTCAGGGGGACGGAATTCATAGATGGAGCTGGCATCGGCGTGAGGACAGCATCCGACAGGGGCGCCTGGCCGGTCAGCATGGAGAGCTGAGGCGCCAGCACGGCAAGACGTGGGTCATTGTCGGCTAAGATGGCACAAATGTGGCCGAGCAGTTGGAGGCATTTGTCTGTTTTAGCATCCAACGCTGCGAGGTGATCAGAAGAAAAATTTTCTGACCTGGGCAGACATGCAGGATTTGCAGAAGAGGCTGCTCGTGGTTGAGCTGTCTCGACTGATCTTGGAACATTTGGTTGGGAAGCGTCCTCCCCGATTCGGGCCCGTTGCTCCACGCCTGCTGGCATGATGCTTTGCATGTCTCCGCTCATAATAAGTTGTGTCGGGATAATCTCGGCGTCCGTTCCATGAGCACTAAGAATTTCCGTTTCCCGAGCAGGGGAGATCGATTCTTGAATCTCCATTCCCTCTTGTTCGCTACCAGAGTCTTCTTCTTGAATGAATCTTAACTCTGATTGTCTGCTTCTTGACGATGGGCTTCTCCCTGAAGCAGCTTGCTTTCTGTATCCTGTTCCTCTACCGTACTTCGATGGCATGAATGAACCAACTTCGCTTCCAGAATGTTGTATACACAACACAGAGGTTCAGAACGAGGCTAAGTAGAAGTTAGGAGATAACTTGAGAGCAAGAGAACAAAGGTAGACTACGTTTACTTAAGGTAAACTGCACACTCGCACTGCGCACGGTAGTGCATGCGCGTCAAAGGGAGGCCCTATTTAGATGTCAGGGCGGATACTAAGTACCCGTACGAGTATCCGAGACGTCCGGATCCTCACGGATACAACAAGATGAACGGTTCGTTAAACAAGTCGAGAACGGTGGAACTCCAATGAATGAACTAGACCACCTGCACCTTGAACTTTCTCGCATCAAGCGCCCATTTGTACAGCAAGCTGCACAAGCCAAGGCCTTGAAAATTGCAGATGAAATAAGGCCAGTGGAAGGGTGTTCTACACGTCTAGTTCCTCTTCAGCCGCACAAGAAGAAAAGCCGTCAGATGACAAATGTTCCTTTCTAAAACGAAACTGCTCCAGAAACTCTGCGTCCGTGAAATGTTCTGCAGATTTGAAACTCCCTCGTGAATAAGACCTCATGTACGGTAGAGAAATCCAAATGAGGTGACGATGAAGTAATGCACACAAAGCATTTAACCTGCAGACAATCAACTTGGAAACAAACGATCCAAATCGAGAGCGGTGGAACCAATCAACATGCACACAAAGGATGTTGAGGAGCCATTTCACACGTCGTTTCGCAATGTATTGCTCCATATGAGATAGGTGTGTGCGCCTGATGGATAGCATGTAACTCCTTGTACCATTTACTACACCCCTTACCAAAAAATGAATTTAGGGGAGCTCCGAGAGCTCCGAGGGGATCTGGTACCAACAAACGAGGGATCTGGTACCAAAAAATGAATTTAGGGGAGCTCCGAGAGCTCCGAGGGGATCTGGTACCAACAAACGAGGGATCTGGTACCAAAAAATGAATTTAGGGGAGCTCCGAGGGGATCTGGAGATTAGAGGCTAAACCATACACCACCACCCACACCACCACGGAACCCTACCCCATCACACTCCACACAGTGACCTCTCACTCCAAGAGATTTAGCAATTCCTCATACAAGCTTCTTCCAGCCGTAGTAGAATCAAGAACAGGGGGTTAACCAACAATATTTGGCGCTGGGATAGGATGTAGATGAGATACGACTGCTCAGTGTAGTACTACAAGACCAGTGGGTCAAGAAGCTTCCAAGGGGGTAAGGGAGTACAGTGGGAGGGGGATGGGGTAGAGAGAGTGAAATGGGGGGGTGGAAGGAGGGAAGGGTTGTCACTTTGAGTAAAGGAGAAGGTTGTACGGGTGTCAACATGCACCATGCGAGAGCGACCAATGCTGTCACCCCTGCCAACGTTTGGACAGGAACAATGCTGAGATTGTACGTGCTCTGTATGCTGCTAGGGGGTTGGATGTGCCCGCAGGCCTGGGGAGCAACCACTGTGAGCTGTGGAAGCTGCACGTTTCATGTCTCGGATGAGGGATTATTGACGAGGGAGGGGAGCTGTGTGGGTGACTGTGGAACTGATAAGTGGGGTATAAAAGAATTGTCTTTGGATTTTCTGGGCATTCGGAACATTCAGAACGGGACTTTCGATGGGCTCTCGAGCTTGGGAGAGCTAAGTCTTATGTCCAACAACCTGGAGAGTCTTCCGACTGGTTTGTTCGATCCGCTGACAAGTCTGGTACGATTGCACATAAGTTACAACAAGCTTTCAAGTCTTCCGCAAGGGATCTTTCAGAACCTCGCCAACTTGTGGGAACTTCACTTGTACCACAATCAAATCGCAAGTCTTTCCGCGGGAATCTTCGACAGTCTTGCGGGCATGTGCTGCCTGTACCTTGATGACAATCAGCTCTCCAGCCTTCCCGATGGCATCTTTGACAATCTTACAAGCTTATGGTTTCTACATCTTTACAACAACAACCTGCAGACTCTCCCTGAAGGAATCTTCGACGGGCTCTCGAGCTTACAGCAGCTGTACCTTGACCACAACAAGATTTCCTGCATTTCTTCCAAGGCTTTCACTGGTATGTCTTCGCTTTCCACTTTAGACCTGACAGACAACAATCTACCGTGCTATCATTCGTCCTGGCCAGATTTCTCTCTATGGGATGCGAACCTTGAACCATGCTTAAACGAAACTCGCTGCCACAACATGTCTCCAGCATTACAATGGACCCCAAGTACAACACCAACAGGACTTGCTCCACCAATTTGGACTGTTCATCCGGACTACCTGAGCTGCCGAATACAGCATGAGTGGCAAGAAGTTGTAGATAGTGAGCTCGCGATGAACCACACCATAAAGACTGGCGGACTCGGGAAATGGATGGTGGAAGACAAGTTCGAGGTGTGGGTGTGCACCCATCGAGACAAGTGTGCAAGGCCAAGGAATGCTTTCTGTTATGTCTTTGACGAGCAGGAGGAGTTGTTTATACCATGGTAATATGCCTTGCTTCGTTGTTTTTCCAGTCTGATGCATTTCTGCAGGGGGCTAGAGGATGAGCTCATGCTAAGCAGAGTGGACGAATGAAAGCGGTCACGTGAGCTTTTCACCATCCCTGGAGGTTTGTTTGGTTTCACTGAGAGAGCCTGACTCATAAAGTTAAGTTGAAAATCAGTACGTACTGCCCGACGGTCGCAACAAGGACCCGCGGGCCGGCAAACGGGAGGCTTGAGTCCCGCCGGGGCCCGGGGCCTGCAGTGCGGCACTCCGGGGCCGCCCGGCCCGGCAGGGTGTACGGTCGGCGCCCGCCGCCGCCGCGGGCCGGCCGCCGGGCCTGATCACAGAACTTCGGAAGTTACTGAGGGCCCACAGGCGGGACTGGGACGTGAACCACTGTTCGTGCAGTCGCTATGGCAGGTGTGGAGAGCTGAGCTGCGCTATAGGTAGAGAAGCTGAGGAGGAGAAAGAGCTGAGGAGGAGGAGTATGAGGGATCATCGAGGTCCTCAAGGTAGATGAGATAGACGTCAAGGTGCAGGAGGTAGAGGCCGCAGGAGAGAGTGGAGAGAAAGTGGAGCTTCAGCGAAGGTCAGATCTATAGGGGACAGCTTATCGTACGGGGTTGGAATGTCTGTCGAATTCAAGACTATCTTGAAGCCGAAGTTCTGCTACATGCGAGTTCAACTGAGCATTGCGAATGTTCCATCGACATTTCTTGATCTTCGAATGTACAAGAGCGTAGTTATCTCTTCCATCCACGACATGTACGGCGATGTTGGGCTGCCAGGAACGATCGACGTGATTGAGATGATGGAAGACAAATCCGCGATCATCCGCGCTCCATTCGAGTGGGTGCTCCTTCTCCCATCAACTTATCCTCCGCCTTTATCTCCTCCTCACCTCGACCACTAGAACCTTCTCCTCCTCCTCTTCCTCCTCCCCTTCTACCACATCTACCTCCTCCACTCCTCTTCACCAGTCTTCCTTTCGTTTGTCTTGCTCTGCACCTGCACCTGCACCTGCACCTGCACCCGTGTTTCCCTCACCAGTACAGCAGGAAAGCGACAGAGCTCAGAAACGCTCTGTCCTTCAAGTCAAAGTTTGACGGCAACGAGTGCGTTCTGCGAGTGCTCAAGGTACATCGGAAGAGCTGAGAAGTCTTCCTCGCTCTGATCCCATGACAGGTCGCTGGTACTCTGATCTCGGTGCAGAACACTGGGACTTTCCAGCATCAGTCGCTACCAGAACCGTGTGCATGATGGTTGTGCTAAGGAGGAGGAGGAAGGGGAAGGGTGGGGAGTTGGAGAGTGGAGATGCTCTCTCAGGGAGGAACGTGCTGTTCTGATTGTGAGGAATGTTTTGCTGAGGATTCTTTCCGCGCAAGTTAGGTGCTTGATGATTATGTTCAGAACTTTTACCAGGCACTATCACGTGAAACCCTCCATCTACAAGTATCGCTACGGATGCGCATCAAAGGGAGTTTGCTAGTTAGATGCAAACATACACATAGGTCAAAGAGATTTTCTTTCCTTGGCTCTTTCCCCCCCTCCTCGTCCCCGTCCTTTCTCCCCGCTAAAAGCTTCAGTCCTTCCTGCTCGATCGCTTCTTTGGCTGTAGGGATAGTCAGCCAATACTCCTCGGATATCATGACTAAAACGGCGGCGGCGGAGCAGGAGCAGGAGCAGGAGGCAGGAAGGAGGAGAAAGGAGGAAGAGAGGAGGCAGGATGGTAGAGCAGGGGTACCTTGCTTGATGCAGCAGCTCCTGGAGTGCTGATCTCCTCGATCTCTGCGCAGGAATGAGTTTAGCTGATTCGATTTTGTCGTGGCTAATTCTTTTACCTTCATCCTCAGCATCTTCGGCCTTGTCTACATCGCCAACATCAGGATCCTCCCTTCCCAGCTCCCTCCCCAGTTCCTTCCCAGCTCCCTCCCCAGTTCCTTCCCAGCTCCCTTCCCAGTTCCTTCCCAGCTCCCTCCCCAGCTCTCACCTTCAGTCGTCTCCTTGTCATCAGGGGTCGGCTCGTCGGTCTTCTTGCTATCGCTGGGCTCTGCCTTCTGCTCTCGAGGGTTATGAAGGCTCGACTCCTCCTCCTCTCGACTCACCTTCTTGGCTGCCCCCTGCCTGCTCTTGGGGGCAGACTGAGCTGGGGAGATGCAGATGTAGACGAGGAGGATCATGAGCAGGGCGCAGACTCCTGCTCGCTACCGTCAGACTCGAGACGTAAATCGGAGGGGAGGTGTAGGACCGAAGACGCCGATGACGACGACGGGCTTCTCCTTGTAGAGCTCGCCGATCTGAGTCGAGGCAGTGAGGCGGTGACAGGAGTAGCGGAAGGGAAGGAAGAGGAAGAGAAGAGAGAAGTGAGAGAAAGTAGGAGAAGGGAGGAAAAGGGAGGAGAGAGTGGGAAATAAAGGAGGATGAGAAAATAAAGGAGGATGAGGGAAGGAGGGAGGCGAGGAGGAGGAAGGACTAGCGATCAGGTAAATATCGAAACATCGTTGCTCACTTGGATCTGCATATCCGCCAGTGCCTTGGAGAGATTCTGAACCATGCCCGGAGCATTCTTCGCTATTTTAGCTGCCTCCTCCTGCACCCTCATCAACATTCGTGATGGTACAACAAGCAAACAATGAGAGGAGGAGGAACAGGAAGAACAGGAGGAACGGGGGAGGAGGAGGAGGAGAAGCAGCAGCAACAGTAGCAGAGGAGCAGCAGCAGCAGCAACAGCAGCAACATCAAGGGCACCTTGTTGCGGACTTTCCAGGTCTTCTCCGCATACGAGGTAGCCACCGCCTCGGAGTTGGTGATGAGGAGGTTGTCAAAGACGATGCCGCCTGGCGCCACGTCACGATCGCCATCGGGGAGGAGGAGGAGGAGGAGAACAAGTCTGACCAGCGTTGGTCAGGAGCTCGATGCCGATGGCGTCCATGGGATGGACGTTGTGAGGGTGGAGGTCTTCGAACCAATCCTTGTTGGGGATCTGCCAAGCAACGTGAGATGCGACTGTCAAGAATGGGGGGCTGAGACTTGACGCTCAGGTCGAGTCCACTAGGGCAGGGAGGGAGGAGGGAGGAAGAGCGATGTATGGACAAGAGGAGGCACAAGGTTGAAGAGGATCAAGTGAGGGGGGGAGAACACGGTTGAGCAGACAGGTAGGGAGGGGAAGGAGGGGACGAGGGACGAGGGGAGGGACAAGAGGAGCGAGAGAGAGAGGGAGCGAGAAGATGGAAGCAAGTAGGCGGGACGTAGACCTTGCGAGGAGCCCATGGGCCCTTGTAGTCGGGGTTGTCGATCTTGGGGGGGTACCATTTGCCCTTGTAGGCCGGGTTGCGGATGGTCGGGCGCTTCCACTCTCCGCATCCTACCTTGCACTGTGGGAGGTGGTGAGATCAGAGCGGATGAGTTTGGGGGAGGGGGAGTGAGGAGGAGGAGGAGGAGGAGGAGGAGAAGGAGTACGTGGTATTGGTGGTGGTGAGAAGGAGGAGGAAGAGATGAGCTTTATGAGAGGAGGGGGACAGAAAGAGAAGAAAAGTGAAAAGAGGAGAGGAGGAGAGTAAAGATTTTGAGAGGACGTAGGAGCAGGAGTCCGGGTCGAAAGACAGAACATGTACAGAAGGAAGGAAGAAACCTTAGGGTTGTCAACGATTGGGGCTTCCCAGTCTCCATCCTCCTCGTCATCCCAGTCATCAGGCTTCTTGGCTGAGCAGGTGCAGGAGATCAGAAAGAGACAGAGAGCAAGGCAGGAGCAATCTCGGTACCATCGGGATCAGGAACACGCAGAGGCTCGTCGTCGTTCCACCCACTCGGCTTCTTGGCGTTAGCGTCCTCGATGTACTCAGGGAGAGTCTCATCCCAGTCTGTCCCGACGCTCGTCAGCATCTGCCCAGCTATGGCAGCGGCCCCACTCACCAGCGGGCTTGCTGGCCTTGGGATCATCCATCTTGGGTTCATCGACCCAATCCGAAGGCTTGACGTCATCAGGGTCGTCGATCTCCTTGGGAGGGTTCACAGGAGGGTCCATGTCCTGCCCGCAGCCGTCAACACGAAGGGGCAACAAGAGGATCGTAGAGTAGCAGCACCTTGAGCAGGCTGCCCTTCATCTTGCTCTGCATGTCCACAAGGATCTCGAACGAGTTGTCAGGGCGGATGATAAGCGTGTACAAGTGAGTCATCCTGCACAACACGTGAACACAGGGGACATGCGCGCTTCCTGGACTCCCACTTGTCGGCTGCACTGCTTGCTGGCGTCCCCTTGGCATGCTGCAGGCCAGTCCATGTCAGCATCCTCCTCTCCTCCACTACAGACTCCACCTTCTCCTCCCATTGCTTCGTCACGGGGTTCTGGTGCTGAAGGATGAAGTGAACCTTGTCGGTGCTCCCGCAACGATCCGGCCCGAACATGATGGTGTATCGGAGGTTGTTATCAAACTCCTGCAGCTTCTTGGCCGCGTCCTTCTGCAACAACTTGATGTACGCGCCGTCGCACGCCAACCCGTTCATGGCCTTGACCTGATCACGGGGAGTGTTGACAACCTCTCTCGACCTCATCCTCCTCCTCCTACCTCATACTGCACGACAAACGTCGAGTCCTTCACTTCGATCGGCTTCTCAAAGGCCGAGGAGAGCGCATGTTTCTGCCCCGCGCTTCCCATCCTCAGCCCATAATCCTCCGTCACCTCGGAGTAGTTCTTGACCCACTCCCACTCCCCGGTGTACTCGCCTGCGGCACAACATGCGTCATCCTATCGCAAGGTGGTACGCACACTACTTACTCGAGGTTGTGTTGACCCACTTGGACTGCCATCCCTCGCTGAAGGGTTCGAAGAAGTAGTACTGGGGAGAATGCGGGTCAACAGTCGACACGGCCTGAACTTGACTCGTGCGTACCTGGCCGTCAGGGAGCACGGATGCCGCTTTCTGCAGCTGCTCCGATGACTCCACAGCCAAGGCAGACAACAGGAGAAGGATACACGCTGCAATTACTTTCGCCTTCGCATCATGATCAGTGAATCATACTAACCATCACAGCAGTTGTCACCATCCTCAGCAAAATCGGCCAGCCAGGAAGGAAGGAGGTGCAAAACTGGATCAAGAGCCTATGGCAGCATAGAGTGAGAGGAAATGAGGTCAAATGAAGCTTTTCAGTTGATCCCATGGCAGCTGAGACCTTAAACTACGTAACATACTTGCACATGCACAGGAATTCCTATCTTTTCATCGTGGTACATACTTTCGAACACTCAAGAGCTCCTTACACTGATGTGCAGATGAAATCATGCATCGTACAAGTCTCTGCGGGCAACGAACAACAGTGGTTGCACAGTAATCTCCATGCTCGCTTCGCTTGTCATCGACAGTCTGCTAATTCCAATGAGCACTCTCTGTGAGCGCTCGTTTCTCGAACTCCTTCTGCAGCTGCCCCTGCCCCTGCCTGTGCCCATTCCCATACCCTCCTACTCATGTTCATGCTCCTCCTACTGCATCTCCTCCTCCTCCTCCTCCTCCTCCTCCTCCTCCTCCTCCTCCGCTCTGCTCTTGCCCATGCCCCTTGTCCGTGTCCTTGATCTTCTTCTGTTCCTGGTATGCTGCTCCTGCTCCTCTCCTCCTTCTCCGCTTCCCCTTCACTCCCTCCTTCGGACATAGTCTCCCGTCAAGATAGACCCACCCCCATGCTTCCAACCGACCCCTCCCTAAAACAATTTCTTCGTTAAGTAATTGTTTTTACTGTGATTGCCTACTTAACTAATAAATAATTAAAGACATCAAATAAAGTGTTTGAAAATTAAAGGTAAAATTCTCTGCCCTTCGAGTTCGGTTTACCTACCCTACCCCAACATTCTACTCTTTCGACGAGCCCATCACCCTACCGTCTAGAATCCACAAGGCGACATGATGAAAGGGGGGGTATTGAACAGACAGTTACAGTCATAAGGACCTCTTGCATGATTGGTCCTAGGAACTTGATAGACTCTATGTAGGATGACGTAGTATGATGTAACGGAGATCGAAGTTCTCGAAGTGGGACAGGAAATCAGAGGTGTGCTAAATCTGAGACAATGTTCTAGATTTAGCTGACCAGTAGTATTTTTAGTCTCAGGCCGTCGGACTCCGGGCCGCCCGGCGCCGAGGCATACCGAACGGCCGGGCGCCGGTGGAACTTCCCGTGGGTTGAAAGGGGATGAGGGTGAAAATAGAGAATGAGGGAGATGAGTTTCTGTTTTGTCCCGGAGTTGGGCTGGGAGTGGGGAGAGGGCATAGCTGGACGAGGACGAGGACGAGGACGAGGACGAGGACGAGGACGAGGACGAGGACGAGCAACAGCAACAGCAACAGCAACAGCAACAGCAAGAGGATAAGTTTGGATAAGGGAAAGGAAGATAATGAGAGAGATAGGTGATTGCCAAGGCAGACGTAGTGCTTGTAAGACAGGATGTGGCCAATCTTCAACAGAAGAGATACAAGCCGGGGGTCAAAGTTGGTATGAGGGGGGTCAGTACATAGCCGAAAGTATGAGAGGATGGCAGATGCAAAAGATACTGAGATGAATTAAATGAGAACAATACTAGAATGCATGGATTCCGCTCGGTTCGATTGATTTGAAGATAGCTTGGGCTACATCAGAATTGGACTCACAGATTCTTTCTCGTTTGCTGTCTTGCTGATGTTTTGACATGGCAAGATTTTTACCCAGTTGTCCATTGTTAACCACTTGTACACAGGCGGGCACAACTTGCACCCGTCTGAGATGATGTCGGTGGATCGAAACTTCCTGAGTAAAGGTTGGCCCAAGAGGGGAGAGCAATGGCTGACAGATGTTCAGAGATCGCTGGTGAAGTCTTCGACAAGGATTCAAGATACATGCATGCACCTGGTTGTGCCTTCCTTATCTGTTGAGACGCCCCAGTGACCAATGAATAGATTGCAAGCGAGTACGAAGGCTTGATGGACCTCGACGGTGGGCAAAGCGGATGGGTGAAGATGGGAAAGCGAAGGGAGAGGGGGGGCTGACTGTGCGAGGAAGACGAATATGCCTGCGGCGGTTTCAAGCGGAAGGAATGCTCAAACATCTCTGATCCAGGTGACCTGCTTCCCGCCTTCTTCATCTACTCCCTCCCTTCTTCTCCTCTCGTCGCTCGCAACTTTCTTGCTGAGTCGACTTTGTTCAGGCGTTCGCGGTTGCCACCGGTCTGGTTCACTTAGCGGAACCTATGGAAGGAGAAACTATGTCCTCCAGCCCTGCCCGTGCTGTGAGCACATCCATGAAGAAGAAACAGGACGCGAAGTTCGCTCAAACTGTCAAGGACCTTACTTCACAGCATCTCCTCTTAGCTTCCTTCCGCCCCCCAAAGCCAGTCATCCCCGCTGAACGCGTGACTTCCGCCCCCTCAACCTGCGCCTGCTCACTTTTACGAAAGACGACCAAGGAGAGCGAAGGAGGAACGAGCCAGCAGCTTGTGGAAATTCTCTCACGGAAGTCGGTGAGGGTGCCGGTGAAGCGTCGGCTTGGAGCTTATTTCTGCTGTCAGGCCCGTGAGATGGAAGCTTTCCAAGCGGTGCACGCAGCCAACATGGCAGAGAACAAATTGAGAGAAGCCCTGCAACCAAAGTGAGTGGAGGACGAATAGAGGAAGAAGCCGGGGGGTTTGGGGGGAAGGCAAACAAAGGACGAGGGGGGGTTAGGGTTGGAGGAGGAAGAGGCATGGAGGAGGAGGAACCCTCTGAAGCAGCGGCAGGTCGGATGCGGAGGGGATGAAAATACTCGGGTGGTACCACAGAAGCAATGAAGCAGGGAGGGAAACAAAACGAATACGAAGGAAGCTATGCGAGCACGGGCGGGTCCGATCGAGATGCAAGGGATGCGGGGGCAGCAGCATATGCGAGCACGTGCTGGTGCGATCGGGATGCAAGGGATGCGGGGGCAGCAGCATATGCGAGCACGGGCGGGTCCGATCGAGATGCAAGGAGTGCGGGGGCGGGAGCATATGCGAGCACGGGCGGCGGCGATCGGTATGCAAGGAGTGCGGGGGCGGGAGCATATGCGAGCACGGGCGGGTCCGATCGGGATGCAAGGGATGCGGGGGCGGCAGCATATTCGAGCACGGGCGGCGGCGATCGAGATGCAAGGGATGCGGGGGCAGCAGCATATGCGAGCACGGGCGGGAGCGATCGGTCTGCAAGGAGTGCGGGGGCGGCAGCATATTCGAGCACGGGCGGGAGCGATCGAGATGCAAGGGCTGCGGGGGCAGCAGCATATGCGAGCACGGGCGGGAGCGATCGAGATGCAAGGGATGCGGGGGAGGGAGCAGCAGGTAAAAGCTGGGGGAGAGCTGATCAGTGTTGTTACTCGCTTCTGACGTGTCATCATTCCGATGATTTCATGTCAGTGAGAGGACTGGCAGGCGGCATTGAGATGCAGGGGTTTGACGTAAAAACACTTGACGGATCACATGGATCATTTATCAGAGCCCAAACTTGCCCGGCCCCGGGCAAACTGAGAGGATGTAACTTCTCTATTACGACTGTTCGCTGCAATACTACCGATCAGATGGTGACCAGAGGAAGTTTTTCTCTATTTAATGAATACTCTTATCCCAGAAGTCAATCACCTACCTGCTCTTTACTACGCAACAGCATACACATGATCAGTCACTCCGTGATCCATCGAATGTTAATAGAGCAATCCGACGAGTCCGACGGAAAAGAAACTGACTCGACACTGAGCTGAAGTCAGAGTAGAGGCCCGGAGCACCCTGGGAAATCCGGGCCCGCCCGTCGATAGACGAGGAAAGGGTCGGAACGGTGGCAAGAAGGACAGCAGATGCCGGGACAAGGAACGGCACCGCACGGTATCCGGGAGGAAGGTTGAGTCCGGTCCAGTCACTGTCTCCGGCCCGGACCTCATCCCCGCAATGATCCCCCATCAAGCGCCGGGTCAAAGTTATCCAACGGGCCGAGCGCAATGGTTGGGGGGAGGTGAGGCCGGAGGGACAAGTGAGGAGGAAGAGGAGGAGGAGGAGAAGGAGGAGCAGGTTGCTGAGAGGAAAGTAGGACATGATTGGGCGAACAGGTAAAGAGATGGGAGACGGATATGGCAAAGGAGATGGCGGGGACCTGAGGAGTTTCGCTTCAAGGTTGTGAGGAGAGGGTTATGAGAGCCGAGCAAAAGAAGAGATGAGGGAGAGAGAGAGATAGGGTGTGATGTGGAATAGATCCGAAAGGGAAAGGATGGAGGGAATGATGTGGGATTCAGAAAGACCGGGAAAGGGCAGGTGAGGTGGAATTTCAAACGGGAATAGAAGATCGGGGAGGAGAGATAAGATCGTGTTTGTTCATGGCAATGACATGAAACCTTAGGAATGTTGGGGATCTTGTTTTCATGGGCAAAGCCCGACAATGATCGGGAATGAAATGGGCCCAAAATCGCGCTTGATCTGATTTTGGAATTGTTGTTTGAATACCCGGCGATTCCATCATCTATCCATACGGCACGTGGGATGGGGATGAGACAAGAAATGATCGTCGCTGTCATGTTGCTGGGTTGGAGTATACGATCAAGTGTTGCACAGATAACGGATGCAACAAGATCTCTGAGCAGCGGAAGCGGACTGCAGTATGCCACTGCTGGTATCCTGTCCCAATTCACCATTACTGCTTTCGAAGAGAGCGGTTTGCGCAGAACATCCGGTGGAGATGAGTTTTTGGTGCAGCTGGACGGGTCTCAGTCGTTGCGAGGATCGATCATTGACAACCTGGACGGTAGCTATCAGGCAACGTACACGGCGACGATCAGTGGGGCGTACGAGATATCCGTGTTGCTGTTGAGGGAGGGGGGCCTTTCTGCTGAGTACTTTGAGAACGTGTGGTTCTTTTACACTCCCGTCCAAGTCGCGATAGACCCTCAGATCAATCACAACTGGGGCACGGGTCTAATCACCGCAAACGCAGCAGATTACGTCAGCGTACGATGGCAAGGGAAGGTCAAACCTTACTTCACGGAAACTTACACGTTTTACTTGACAAGCGACGATGGGGCTAAGTTATGGGTTGAGGGCGTGCCTCTGATCGATCGCTGGGACAGCTATTGCAATGAAACCTCAGCAACCATTGCGTTGCGATCCAATGTATATTCTGATATCAAGGTAGAGTACAAGGAAATTACTGGAACGGCCCTCATCTTTCTCTTCTGGGAATCTCCTTCGAGGCCAAAAGAAATCATTCCTTCATCACAATTCTTCTATGAAACACACACTGCAAAGAGCCCCTTCGGCCTTGAAATCGCTCCCACGGTGGCCAACGGGTCGACCAGTCAGGCCGTTGGGTCAGGCTTGTCAGTCGCTACTGCAGGCATTGCGGCAACTTGTACGGTGCAAGTCAATGACATGTATAGCAATGAGAGAGGTGTGGGAGGGGACAAGCTATCGTTGAGGTTGTATGCTCCATATACCCGTCAAAGTGAGTCTTGTCGCATCGGATGCAGCAATCAGTCGAGGTCTGTTCAAGGAATCGTGATTGACAACACGGACAGCACTTACGGGATGGAGTATGCGAGTTATGTTTCAGGATACAGCACCTTATTCATTTCTTTGCTCACTAGGGGAGGCGTCATGGCTACATATTATGACACTGCTGACTTCGGGTTGCCCCGTGCTGCCCGGGCGGCTTCCACTGGAACTACAACATTGTCCATGATTGGCTGGAACTCTGCTAGTTTGACCGCAGGACTGCCTGGCACATCCATCTACGCTGCAGACGGCTACTCCGTGCGCTGGGTGGGGCTGGTTGGGGCGAGTCAGGACGGGGAGTACACCTTCCAAGTCTCGCGCACGTGCTCGCTGACGTCGGACAGGGTTCGGCTGTGGATTGACAACTCAGTTGTGATCGATCAATGGACTTCGTTGAGCCAGGGGACTTCGGGCTCCTCCTGCAACCCGACGGGAACTCTCGCGATGAACGCTTTCTCGTATTACGACATCTGGATGGACTACAAGGTGGTCGGGCCCGTTAACCTCGCCCACCTCGTCCAGCTCAGCTGGAAGTCAGGGACAGGGATCATGCAGGTCCTGCCCTCTACCATGCTGTATGAGGGGTATCCCATCCATGCCAGCCCCTTCTCTGTCTTCATCTACCCGTCTGTCACATGTGCCACCAAGTCCATCGCGACACCGAACCAAGTTTCACCCGGACACAGTCTAGAGCTGGCCACAGCCGGAGTGCAGGCGGAGTTCTCAATCACGGCCAAGGACCTCTATGGCAACCTCAAGGGGCAGGGGGGGGACACTTTCCTCGTCAGGTTCACGGGGGTGGACTCTGCCAGTGGAGTCGTGGACGATCGACAGGATGGGACTTACCGAGTGTTATACACTCTGACTCAGAGTGGAACATACAGCTGTGCTGTTGTGTTCGGAGCCTTCGGTATCTCTGCAAGTCCTTTCAGGATCACCACCCAGCCAGCCCGTAGGAACCTGGCAACGAGTGTGGCGTCAGGTTTCTCGCTGTCTATTGCAACGGCTGGAAGGGAAGGGGTGGTGACTATCACAGTCAGAGACAGCTTCTACAATTGGCAACCTGACCCTTCTGTCTCTCAAGCCAACGTCAAGGTAGACTTGGTCGACGTGCTGAGCGGCTACAGACCTTCAGTCTATGTTCCTCCCCGACAGCCCGGCGATCTCCCGGCCTTCACTGACACGACCTCGTACATCGGAGACTTCACGCTAGCAGGCAAACAAGTGTCGACACCTACGAATCTTGACAACCCGAGACTGTTGGTGCGGTACATAGCCACGAAAACAGGCAACTATTCCATGTCTGTGGCTGGATCAGGGAGTGTATATGACGGGCCAGTCATGGGCAGTCCTTTCAGCCTCTCGCTCATTCCCAACCTTTGCTGCGCCTCAACCTCAACAGCTAGCGGTACCAGCCTCTCCATCGCTACTGCAGGTAGCGCGGCGACCTTCACGATATTTCCAAAGGACGAGTATGAGAACGTGAGGTTGTATCCGGCAAACCTGGATACCTTCGATGTGCGAGTGAGGCAATATGATGATCGCTCCCTGTGCCTTCTACAAGGTGGACAATCTTGCGAGAGTTGGTTTGAAAGTCCAAACTTCATCACCATCGGAGGGCCTGACAAGGTCAGTTTTGAATATCCTCCTGTCTTGCAGCTTTGACTGACTTGTGTCCTCGTGAAAACAGCACGCGGATGTCTTAAGGAGAGCGGATGGAATGCATGAAGTAACTTTCACAGCAACGAGGCAGGGGATCAATCATATCTGGGCAACGCTTGCTACTCAGGTGAGATATAAGAAAAGTTTGACTCGGACCTTGACGTTGTGTCGTTGGTCACAGGGTGGAATCAAGCTCGATTACTACAACGTCTCCGTAAACCTGCTGAATACGAGCAATTTCTCAGCTGTCGATTTCTCTCTCAACCAATCTACCTTCACTTTGCGCTGGTCAGGCCTGGTACGACCGAGCTTGACGGGTCTCTACACCTTCGTGCTTGGAGAGTCTTCATACGTGGAGTCAGAGAAGATTCGGATGTGGGTTGACAACTCTCTTATCATCGACCAGTGGACCTCGAGTTCTCCCACAATGACCAATGTGTCTGGTTTCGCCGACACGACATACGTCGGCACCTTCTTCATGCAGATGGGCAGATATTACGATATCTTTGCAGTCTACAGACAGACAGAAGTCTCTCCAGCTGTGAACAGAATCAAGCTTGGATGGAAATCACCGAGATCATCGAATGCAACAACAATCTCTTCGTCCTACCTCTACCTCTCTTCGCATGTTCGTGGAAGTCCTTTCGCTGTAAACATTTGGTCAGCCTCTATATCTGCAGGCACTTCCAGGGTCTTTCAGCCAGGCTTGTCGCTAGCTACGGCAGGACGGAATGGGAACTTCATCATTCAGACAAGGGACGCCTTTGACAACCTCCGACACGACTCTCTCTCCCTCGTCAAGGGGACCGTGCTTGATTTCTCGGTCATCGCCAATGCTTCTCTTCCCAGGGACAACTCAGTAGAATTTCGGGTGCAAGACAGCAACCTTGACGGAGGGCTGGTCCTGCAGTCCATGAACGTGTCGTACCTCTCAGACGGCGTCTATCAGGCTACGTACGCCATGAACACGCAAGGAAGGTACAACATTCGTGGAAGGTTGCTCAAGAGCGGAGGAGTCTTTGGGAACTACTTTGAGAACGCTGACTTCTCCGACAACCCAGTCTCCCCTTGGGGCTACCTCACCAACCTCTCTCACTTTGTGCGGGTTGATCAGACTGTCAACTTCAACTGGATGGGGAACCTGAGACCCTGCGGCGACCCCCTAGTCATCGGCAAGAACATCGGGCCTGACTTCTTCAGCGTGCAGTGGAGGGGATACGTCCTGCCTGCTTACTCCGAAGTCTACACCTTCCATCTCACTGCCGACGATGGCGCGAAGCTGAAAGTGAACGACCTTCTTGTAGCCAACAGGTCTGCAGGCTCCTGCGTGCAGGTGGATGGGACCATCGCACTGATGCAGGAGACTTTGTATCCCATCGCCATCGACTACTACGAGTACGTCGGCAACGCTACGGTAACCCTGGAGTGGAGCAGTCGGTCCCAACCCAGGACTCTAGTCCCTTCAGATCGCCTTTACACATGGACTACTTCCTTCTTCCTTAGCGACTCCAATGCCCCGCTCTTCGTCGAGCCTGCACGACTCTGTGCTAGCACTTCCTCCGCCTTCGGAGCCCAACTCACCATATCCACTGCTGGGAGCGCAAGCAGCTTCTTGATACAGAGTCGCGATCAGTTTGACAACAACCGCAAGGGTCCAGACAATGACCTGCCCCCTCAGACTTTCTCGAAGGCTCTCAAGGTGTGGAGCGGCACCCTCGTGCAAAACTCTGCCAACTCCTTCACTCTGGACGCTACTGCATCCAACTTCGACGGCTTCTACGGAGGGATGGGAATTCACTTTGACATGATGAGAACGGACGCTATGGTCATATCGCAGACCGGGCGATACATCACCATCAGTCGGTCTCTCTCCGCTCCTCTTGCTACCAATGAACGTGTCACGATCTATGACCCTCGCTCGATGTCTCCTCAGGACAGAGAACAGTACGACTACGGCTTGCCAGGGTTTCATGCTTTCCTCTTCCCCGTCTCCGATCTCGACGCCTCGATCGTCCATGCCGTCCTTGACCGGCAGCCGAGCATTCAGTTTGCAGGGGGGTTGACAGCCACGTACTATGGACTTGACAGCTCGACAGGAGCCGTTCAGAGTGCGCTATGGAGCACCTCCTGCGGCTATGGAGCTCCGTGCGAGGAGACGATCGATTTCAGCTTGACATCTGGAGCGGTGGAGCGAACTTACGGAACTTCGTCTGTCAGGCCCTTCACAACAAGGGGATGGAAGGAGGCAGAGCAACTGGGAGGGGCTGCCTATCAAGTCCGATGGAATGGCTTGATTTCCTCTACCATCTCAGGGGTCTATACCTTCACCTCCTCCTTCTTTGACCCTTCGGTGAATCTCGATGACCGGGTCAAACTTTGGATTGACGACGAGCTCGTTATAGAGCAGTGGGCCTCCCTGAGCAACCAGCTCCCCTCCGGCACCTTTCACTTCTCAAACTCGTACCCTCAAGCGTACAAGATCAGCGCGTACTACAAGAATGTCAAGAACGTCACTGCCTCCGGCCTCCAGCTCACTTGGAATAGTCTGTCCATGGGCTCACCCAACCGCACGCTCGTGCCTTCAACTCGGATGTTCCCCCTCAGCGGCAGACACCTTGTCAGCTACACCTGCACGCGAGCTGGGGACTATCAGATGCACATCTCCTCAGCTGAAGGCTTCGGCCTTGACGCCACGTTCTACAGCGACGTCGACCTGACGATCCCTCGCACCTCCCTAGTGATGGAGAGCCCCAAAACCAGCATGCTGGGCCCTGAGATCCTGCAGGGTGACACATCTTTCTCTCTCAGGTGGGTGGGATACATCCGGCCGTACATCAACTCAGACTCATCGTCGTCCGCCGGAGACGTGTTCACCTTCCAGACCAACGTGTTGGAGACGGACGAGAAGGTTCGATTGTGGGTGGACAACGTCCTCTTGATTGACCAGTGGAACGTCAACTACGGGACTTCTTTCTCAACAACCACCGTCTTGCACGCGCCCCAGTGGTATGAGCTCAAGGTAGAGTACTCTCAGAACGGCGGCAGCGGCAGCTCTTTCAACCTACTGTGGAAGTGTGCTGTGCCGGGGGAGAGCTGCGCAACGGACGGTCTTGTGGACATATCGTCCAACAGGCTCTACAGGAGCCTGCATGTGATCGGTAGCCCCTTTCCTCCCTTCACGGTCTTCCCAGCTCCTACCTGCTCGTCCACCAGCACTGTGAGTGGCTCAGCCCTCAGCTCGGGAACAGCTGGGGTCGTTGACAGCTTCGTGATCGAGTCCTTTGATGAGTTTGGGAACAGTAGGAATGTCGGAGGCGATCGATACGTCGTGCGCGGCGTCCCCTTTCCCACCTGGAATGTCATGGAGCCTTATGCGGAGGTGCGGGGGTCACAGGATTGTATCGGTTGTCTCTCTAACATGCGGTCCAATGTGACTGACCTCGGGGACGGGAGTTACAGAGCTGACGTGGTGGGAAAGACGATGGGCTCGTACAAGGTTCTCACTGACCTCGCGCTGGGCGGCAGCCTGGTAGCGACTTACTACTCTTCCAACGGCAGCTTTGCGTTTCAGCGAGGACACAACGTGTACTCCGTCTCTAACAACTCCCAGCTGCTCGACAGTCTCAACGACTTCGCCTCTCCTTGCCTGTACCGCAAGGAGTGGCCGGGAGTCCTTCCAGGAACGTACCAGTGCAGCGGTTGGATCTCAGGAAACGCGACAGGAGGGACGTCGAATTCTATCTCAGTACAAATGGACCTTTGGCAATCGCTAGTCCCCTACAGTGACTGGAGAGTCAAGATCATTGCGGGGACGTGTAGAGGGCAGACTAGAATCGTTCAGAGCAAGAGCGGTCAGTCAGTCCACGTCACTCAACCCTGGAACGCTGCGTCAGGGTCGTCCCCCGACGTTTTCAACACGTACGTGCTACAAGCTTACCAGGGGTGTCAAGCTCCCGACGGGACCTCGCAGTATGTCTTGTTCTCGGTCACGTCCCCTCCTGGCAGCGTTCCTTCCTCGGCCTTTGGCGTGCGATGGTCGGGGTACCTTCAGCCAACTCTCCTGCCTCCTTACACGTTCCTGGCGACACTCAGCGACGCTGCATCGAACCAAGAGAGGATGAAGCTGTGGATCGACGACACTCTCATGATCGACCAGTGGGACTCGCTCTCGACCTTCGTCCCCTCTTGCACCTTCCAGTTCACGAGCTACGGGGTTGACAACCTCTATCACCTCCAAGTGACTTACAAGCGGGGAGCCTCCACCTCCTCGCCCCCGAGGTTCAACCTCCAGTGGCTCAACTCCGACGTCCATGGATTCTCTCTTTCCCTCCTTCGAGAACGCGGTTCGAACCTGGACGCTGGCAGCGTGCTCACAGCCCTTCCCGTCCCCAACTCGGAGTACCTCTCGCTCGTTCCAGGCCCGACCTGCGCCTCCAGCAGTGAGACGGGCGGAGCCCAGCTGTCCCTCACCACAGCTGGAGTCCTCTCGTACTTCAGCGTCACAGCAAGGGACGCGTACGAGAACCTCAGAGGCCTTGACGAGGATAGTTGGTACGTCAAGCTAGAGCAGGAGAGCGGAGACAGGCATCGCGGGTATTATTTCTCGTATACCTCGGATCCTGGGACGTACCAAGTGCAGTACACAGTCACAGCAGGCGGGTACTACTCCGTTCATGTGGATCAGGCGATTGCTGGTGGGCTGAAGGGAGACTACTACAACAACCTTTGGATGATTAGTCCGCCTTCACAACAGACTGTTGATGGACAGATAAACTTCAACTGGACAGACTTGTGCGTTTCCTCAGTGTGCAACACTACGGTCGAGGGTCAGGTTGGCTGTAGCATGTCGGAAGACTATGTGAGTGTGGTGTGGAGTGGCTACTTCAAACCCGAACTGAGCGACACGTACACGTTCTGGATTCAGAGCGACGACGGAGTGAGGATGCTGATCGAGGGAGAAGTTGTGATGAATCGATGGTGTACAGAGTACGAGACAACCTCTGCCTGCTCCGTCGAGTCCGGCTACGGCGAGGCCAACGCCACTTACTCCTTAATGGCAAACCAGCTGTTTGAGATCAGGATCGAGTACAAGGAGGTTACGGGCCAGGCTTCTATCAAGCTGGAGTATGGATCCTCTTCCATCCTCCGCCAGGTTGTCCCTTCCAGCAGACTCTTCCATTCCCCGTCCCCAGCTAAGGGCGGACCCTTCGACCTTTGGGTGGCCCCGAACGTTGTTTGCGCCAGCTTGTCAGATGTAGCAGGAGGTGGAATGTCGTTTATGACCGCAGGGTACTCGTCCCAGTTCACTATCTACTCCAAGGATGAGTACGGGAACGCGAGGGTTGGCTGGAGTGATCCTTTCATCATGCTAGCGAGCAACAGTCAAGATTTGAACAACATCAGCACTGCTTCTATCCATGGAACGATCATGGCCAACCTGCTTCCCGGCTCCTACACCGTCTCCTTCACTCCCACGCAGTCAGGAAGAACGGAACTGTTCTGTGACGTCCTTGTTCCAGGAGCTCTGTTTGCCACGTACTATGACTTCACTTTTGGCGACATGTACGAGAATTATCCAATCTTGTCAAACTTGACAAGCAGCCTCTCAACCGACACGCTGAATCACACAAATTTTGTCTTCCCCTTCGTTGTCAAGTACTCTGGTTTTGTGCGAGCTACTTCAACGTCCATGTACACGTTCAGAGCGTCGAAGCAAGCTTCTTCGATCGCATACTCGGATCGGGTCAAGTTGTGGTTGAATGGAGAGCTGCTGATTGATCAGTGGAACTCTTTGACTACTTGGCCTCCAATCAAAACATTCTCATTCCCAGTATCTTACGAGTACTATGAGATAGAACTTCTCTACCAGTACAATGATGGAGCGATCAGAAACTTTGAGTTTCAAGTCCAGGGCTCAAGCACTTTTTCATCGCTGCCAAGGGATAATTTGTTTCGCGGAATACCGCTAAGACCTTCTTGGTTTGCCGATGTCCAGCCAGCTTTGACAGATCTTGACACTTGTCAGTTTCTTGGAAATCAGCTTTCAGTGTCTACCGCTGGGGTCCTGTCTTCATTCTTGATCATAACGAAAGATGTGCATGGTAACAATCGTAGGACAGGAGGAGATAAGTTTCAGGCAAGTTTCCTTCCTGTTTCACCCTTCCATCGCCTGATACGTTTTGCACAGCTACAAGCTATCACTGCTGTTCCGAGCAACAACAGCATCATCTATCCCATCGTGAATGACATGCAGAGCGGGACGTATCAAGTGATGTATGTTCCAAAGACATCTGGAACGTATCAGCTTTCTGCCTTCCTTGGCTCGACTAGATCGTTGTTCACCTTCCATGTCTATCCAGGTACTCCTGCGGATGTTTGACAAGCCGTTGACATCTTACTTCTCGTTTGCGCAGGTGTAGTCGATTCTTTGACATCCGACGTCCAAGGAGACTCCCTCTCTGTCGCAACGGCTGGGTTTTCAGCAACCTTCACCATCCAGTCGAAAGATTCCTTTGAGAACTTGAGGATTGTTGGAGACGACTCGTTCGTCTCGAAGCTGATCTACCACGATAACATGCACAGCAACAACGTCTCTTTCAACCTGCGATCCCGATACATCGGACAGAGTCCGTCTACCAATCTTGGAAGGTGGGTCACAAGCTACAGGGCTTCATACTCCGGAAATTACTCCATCGACGTCAGAATCGCCCAGCAGAATGGTCTGAACACGACATACTTCTCGGATTCAAACCTCACGATGCCAACTTTCTCATCCATCGATGACAACATAGACTACGATTGGGGGAACCAGTCTCCTTACCAGAACGGCTTCTCCGACGAGTTCGGTGTAGGGTGGAAAGGTTTCCTGCGAGCAAGGTATGAAGATGTATACACCTTCCAGATTCAGCTTCCAAACCCTCTCGAGAGGGTCAAGTTGTGGGTCGATGACGAATGGATCATCGATCAGTGGTCCAGCCTTGAGACTACTGCGCCGACTGGAACTTTGTTCATGAGCAGCCAAATGCTGGTCGACGTCGAGATGCAATATCGAGCAAACGTTGGACAGTCCAAAGTCCAGCTCTGGTGGAACTCAGTCAACCAAGTAGGTGAAGTTATCCCTAGCTCCAGCTTCTTCGCTTCCTCCGTACCCATCAAAGGCAGTCCCTTCGGCCTCTCAATCTTCCCTGCACTGTCCTGTGGCTCAACGTCGATCGCCAAGGGAGACGGGCTGTCACTGTCGACCGCTGGATATCCCGCTACGTTTCAGATCATTGCTAGAGATCACTTGAACAATCTCAAGACAACCTCGTCCGACAACTTTGTGGTGCGAGTGAGGCACAATCAAAACTTCACCTTGAGAGACATCCATGGGACGGTGGAAGCGAACTCGAATGGTCCGGGCAGCTACAACGTCTACTACACTCCCACATGGAAGCGAGATGCAAGGTCTTACTTCCCAGGCGACGGTAACAAGCCTTACCATGACGTCACGATCGAGTTGGCTCTGCAGGGGGCAATCATGGCAACTTATTACTCTCACCAAGATTTCTCGAGTCCCAACCAAACAAGCCTGCAAGAGTCGCTAGCTCAAGATTACGGTAAGTCTGACATCCTCCGGTAGATGATATCATAACCTTCGCTGACTGAACCACACAGACATTCAAACTTCAATGCAACTTTCTCCGTCCAACGGATTCACCGCAAGGTACCTCGGATACATCTTGCCTCCTGGTGTTCAGCGATATACATTCACAGCTCAGTTACCCAATCAAAATGATCGTGTGAGAATCTGGCTTGAAAATTTGCTGGTTATAGATCAATGGATGTCACTCAGCGCTACTTTACCATCAGGAACCCTTTCAGTCTACTCCGACGATCTTCATTCTATCAAGGTTGAGTACAAGCATGTAGCTGGAGGAAGCGCAGGTATGGGGCTGGTATGGGAATATGAGCTGCAGGAGCAACCCATTCCCAGCTCCCGCCTGTTTCATGGACATGAAATCTCGTTGAAGACTGTAGCTGGGCAAGGGCTGGCTGCCACGTACTATGACAACTCATCGATGATTCCCTCTTTCTCACCTGTGGACTTGGTCTTGGACTGGTCTGGAGACGTGACTGACCGGCCGTATCCGACCAGCCTTCCCGATACAAGCTTCAGCGCTCGCTGGGCGGGATTTGTGAAGCCGTCACGTTCAGATCAGTACACATTCTTTGTGACCCTGGGAGGCTGCGAGTCGATGGATACTTGCAAGAACTTGACATCAGAGCGAGTGAGACTTTGGGTTGATGATGTGATGATTATCGATCAGTGGGCTTCCCTCGAGAGTATGGAGCCCCTTGGAACATACACCTTTCCAGAGGGAGAGGAGTTGTACAACGTTGCGATGGAGTATAAGGTCGTGCAAGCTTATCAAGAGCGCAAAGGCTTCTCGTTGAAATGGGAGAATCTCGCGGGGAGGGTACCGCTGACGAGGAAGGACGGATCGGTCGACTCAGGACAGGTGGGAAAGAGCGCGATTTCGTCGGATAGATTGTTCCAGACGATGGCGACAAAGACGGTCGAACGGGATGACTACACGATATGGGACACAGATTTCTATGATCCTTCTTACAAGTTCCAACAGAACTTTAAGTCTCCTACATTCGGGGGATGGGACAGGCTGGCAGGGTGTCCTGGAGTCCTGCAGAGGGAGTCTTGGAAGCAGTACGTCTGCAGAGGGAAAGGATTGAGCGACAACATGGCCGCACAGGTGATAGTCAGCCCAGGAGGTGAAAGTGCAGCACAATCGACTTGCTCGGGGGATTCTCTTACGGTCTCGACTGCTGGGCTCCTAAGGACTTTCTCTCTGACAGGTAGGAAAAGCAGTTTTGACAACCCGAATGGTGACGTTGGTGTTTGACAGCTCGAGATTCTTACGGGAATCAGAGAGACGCGGTAGACGACAGCTTCACGGCCAAGGCGACGCTCTACGACGAGAAGTCCAAGAGTTTGGTACGAGTGTTCTCCTCCTTCTTCAACGAGCTTCAAAACGGGATGTCGCCTCTTGTACAACCGATTTCATCCAGCTTCCTCTCGTGGGACTATGCCGGTATACCTTGACATTTTTCTCCCTCCTCGCTTCGTTCTAATGTCCTCCTTCTAGGCCGCTACATCGGCAACTATGTCGCAACCGTCTCCGGCTTGTACAGCATGGCTGTGGACTCGCTACAATCTTCACCGCACGGCCTATCGGCTGTAGTCTTCACCTCAAAGACCATGGACGGGATCGCTGATCAACAGTACAGCAGAATCGACGATGAGATAAACTTCAACTGGGGATATCAGGGCCCAGCTGTCGATCCTTCTTCGTCCTCCTTCGTCGTGATCCGTTGGAACGGCTTCCTGTGGTTCCCTTTCAAAGACGATGTTGTTTTCCATGTCTCCTCCGACGGGCCGGTCAAACTTTTTCTTGACACCCAGCTCATCCTTGAAACGTTTGGGGGCACCAACGGAAGTTCGACGGTTCTCAGCTTCATGCCACAAGTTTACTATGACATCCATCTCGAGTACAGGCAACAGTCCTCACCATCCTATCTGTACCTCAGCTGGAGTGTTCCTGGAGTGATGGAAAAGCAGATCATCACTAGCGAGTACTTCTTCTCGGGGAGCAAACTGATCCAAGGAGGACGTTCGTCCCTCGCTATCCATCCTGCTCCTGCTTGTTCTACCGCTTCCACCTTCCTCATCTCCCTTACCATCGCCACGGCAGGTGTGCCTGCCTCCTTCACGGTGATCTCAAGGGATCAATACGGGAACGTGCGCGATGACGGGTATGACTACATGCTGGCAGCTGTCATTCCCAGCAACCTCTCCCTGCCCAAGGCTCGCATGCCAACGTCAATCTTGAACGCCAACGGGAGCGTCGGAGTGTTTGACACCTTCGGGGTCTTCAAGTTTGCTCCGGAGAACAGCCTCGGTCAGCTGGACTCTTTCGGCTTCCTAGCTGGGAACCAGCACAGGTTCTCCTACGTCGCCACGTCAGCTGGAAGCAATCAGATCATGGTGAACTTGCTGTGGCAAGAGGGAATACCCGGACAGGTCAGTGCGATTCGGATCCTCAGTGGTGGAGGAGGATATCTCAACGCTAGTGGCGGGGTCGGGATCTTGCCGCTGGTCGTTCAATGCACATACCCGTGTGAAGGAACAGGTCTCAACGGCACTTGCACTGTTCGAGACGGGGTTGTGGTAGAGGTGAACGTATCCAGCGCTGGCGTGGGATACCTCATAAACCATCCCCCTCTCTGCTTCTGCAATGATCAGGGTTCAACCCCGGCAGTACTACACGTCTCAATCTACTCCTCCTCTTACCACGATCTGCTCGGAACAGGACTCATGGCTACGTATTACTCGAGTGTTGACTTCAGTCAACCGACGGTCTCTTTCCACGACGATCTACCAGTCATTGAATCCGCAAAGCTCGCAATGCTCGGTCCGATCTCCAGCGCAGTCTGGGAAGGTATGATAAGACAGTCGACAGAGGAAAAGATTGTCGCTATAGACCTCCTCTCAGTCAATGAAAGAGCCAAACTGTGGATTGACGACCTTCTGATCATCGACCAGTGGACGTCACTCAGCTCGTCAACCATCGAGCGTCAAGTCACTTCGGCATTGATAGGGACTGAAGTGAGAGAGTTCTTGAACATCCGTGTGGAGTATGAGTGCCTTGCGACTTCATCCATGTAAGGCAGCTCGTTGTTCTCGATCTGTCCTGACTTGACCCCTTCAGTGACTCGTCACCCTGTCAGCTCAACCTGACATGGGCTGATCCCAACAGCACTATGGCTCCTATTCCTCGCATCTCCTTGTTCCCCAAGACTGCAGTCGCCGACCTTCCAACATGGATCACGGTGACCCCCAACCTTCCCAGCGAGATCTCTACAGTCCACGGGTATACTTTGAACTTCTAATGATAAAGGTCTGACGGCTAGTTCAGAATCGGATTGACCATCGCCACAGCCGGGATAACGTCCTCGTTCAGAGTTGTCCTACGAGATGTGTACGGCAACGTGAGGTGGGGATACGACGATGTAGCTGTCGCCCGACTGTGGACTACGGCATGCGCAATGGCTCCTTACAATCACACTTGTCAAGACTTGATCCCTTCGGTGTTGTACGAGAACTTTGACCACTATGACCGTCTTGATGGTACGACCTGGGACGTCCTGCTGACCGTCCTGACTTTTTTTTAGGCTCCCCGTTCCTTAGTAGCGATCTTGTCAACATGACTCAGACTGACTCTTGCAACCTCCGATCGTTCTCAGCTCCTATCCCAGCTGCCTGGAACCTCTCCATCGTCGAACAGCACGTCTATGTCTCCTTTGCCGGTGGAGCGTGCGAAGGCAGGTGGACTAGGGTGTCAGCTGTCAACGGAAGTTGCCTCGTGCTCAACGACACGGCCTGGGACGACGGGCAAGTCCCATGTGTGGACGAGGGACCCTTGGCCTTCCACCTCTCCTACGGCCCATGGGCAATACCAGGCTTCCCTCCCCTTGCGTGCCCTAACTGTCCGAGACTAGTCAGGTCGTTGTACACGCCATCGACAGAGGAAGGCGTGTACGATGTTGTCTACACGCCTACTCGAAAGGGACAGTACAGTGTTGTGACTTCTATCGTCGGAGACGTCGGGCTGTTTGCCACGTACTACTCGATGGATTTCAACGCGATTGGCAAGCCTGTCGGGAGCTCCACATGGGCCAAAGGAATGGAGAACGAGTTTGCGGTAGACTGGTCGTCGAATCCAAACATACAGTCACCAGGTATCGATGTCTAAGAACATTGCTCCTCTGCTGCTTCTTGTAGTCTTCTCCATTTTCATGCTCCGCTCTCATGCCGCTTTCTGTCGCACATTGAATCACATGGAATGACTTGGATTTCTCAGCTCCTCTCGGTTCCACTCCCAACTCCTTTGCCATGAGATGGACCGGGTTCTTGAACGTCGACGAGGCGGCAGAGCAGAGGTTTGAACTTCAGCTGGGGGGAGGCAGCGGCAGGTCGACGACGTCGGAGAGGGTGAAGATGTGGATTGACAACAGCATCATCATCGATCAGTGGAGCTCCCTGGCCGTCATGAATCCCACAGGATCGATAGGTACGTATCCACACAGAGCTGAGAAATCTGTGGAGAGACATGATTCTTCCCACTGCTTACGGTTTGACGAGAGCTCATATGAATGATATTCATGTCAACAGGATTCGGCATTAGAGGAGGATTCTATGATCTAAGTATCTTGTACAAGGTGATTTCAAGTCTCCGACCTCCATCTCTTGTCTCTTACACTTCACACAGTGCATGGACAACAACCTGGGCTGTGGCGTCACTCTCAGAAGGAATTCAACCCTACTGAAAAGGGTTCCCGGCAAGCAAGTCTATCATAGGATCGACGTCCCGAACCCGCTCGGAGATCTGCTTGTGCGGGCTGCTGTTACGTGCGCATCGAGAAGGTAACCTGCTTGCAAGTTAGTCGACATCTTGTGACGTTCATCACAGTTTTGCGTTCGGCGCTCAGCTCACCATCGCAACTGCTGGAGTCGAGGCTTCCTTCCTCGTTCTGTCAAGGTGACGAGGCTGATGGAAAGTGCGAGACTTCGTGACGGGAGTGCGGCAGAGATGCGTATGAGAATATCAACGATCACTTCACCCCAGAGTTCAAAGTCATTCTTGAAGGACAAGGTGAGAAACTCTCTCATCTCGTCTCACCTCATCGCCTCCCAAGGTGCCGTGCCCGTCTACCAGGCCAAGGTCAAGCTCTACCAAGAACCGCAGGGGTTGTACTCAGTGCACTATACTGCCAACGAGGCGAAATCTTATACAGTAATTTGAATTGTTCATCCTCCATTTCGGCTTGACGAACCTGGCAGGTGATGGCTCGGCATGGCCTCATGAACCTTCAGGGAGGGCCCTATGTGCTGCTTGTCAAGCCCAACACATTCTGCGCGTCAAAGAGCACGATGACAGGCAGCGGTTTGACCCTCGCTCAAGTGCTGCCAGCTGTCAGCACGTTTGAGATTCAGCTCCGAGACTCGTTCTCCAACAGGAAGACCAGCTCTACCAACGTGAGTCCCTTCCCAGCTGCTGAGCAGCTGAGGGAGATCTGACGGCTGCGTCAGGAGCGCGGACGGTTTGCTCTGCGCGTCACGAGGGACTTCTGGCCTCCGATTGACAACTCCTACATTCTCTCTGAGAGTGACATCGCTCTTGCCAAGCAAGGAGTACTTCCCACCGTCCATGCGCTGCTCGCTGCTGACGGAAACGTAAAATTTCTCTAAACTTCCAGCTCCTTCTCGACTGACTTGCTCTCAGAACGGCACCCTCCAAGGATCCTACTCCCTATCTCCCTCTCCTTGGAGCTATGCCGTCACATCGCGCTTCCTGGGATCGTGGGGAGCAGTAAGACCAGTCCCTCTCCTCCTCCACAGCCACTGACCTCTTGCTGTAGCCTGGCAGGCTGGATGCAACATACTACGACACAGAAGGCAACATTTTCGTCAACTCGAGCTTCTTGGATGGAGCCTCCCATGACGTCCTGCAAGGTGAAGCTCCCAGCTCACTCCGCTCCTCCTCCTCCTCCTCTCCTGACGTCTCCCCTCCCCCAGCACAAGGACTGGCCAGCGTGTCCTGGAGTGGTTTCATCTCAGCTTGTTCAACGATCTCATCATCAAACGCCTCTTCCTGCCTGTTCGGATCGGAGAACCCTCGGACGTTGCGATGGAACCTGACGTCTTCGGCCGATCGCATCAAGGTACAGGAGCGATTTCTCAGCTCCTCCCCTCACTGCTGTTCCACCAGCTCTGGATCGACAACAGCGTCATCATAGACCAGTGGACGTCGCTTGCAAGCTTGCAACCGCAAGGTGAAAAACTCCTCCTCCTCCTCCTCCTCCTCCTCCTCCTCCTCCTCCTCCCACAATCTTCTCCTCCACCTCCCTCCCACCTGGTTCTCCTCCTCCCACCTCGTTCTCGTCTCTCCTCCTCTCTCCTTCCCGGTTCTTCCTCTTGCTCTGTCCCCCTTCTCCTCGTGTTCTCCCCTCCTCCCCTTATCCTCTTCTCCTTGCTCACTGTCTGTGTCAGGTACAATCGTCTTCCCCGACGACCTCACTCTCCTAGACATCGTCGCGTATCACAAGGTACCCTCTCTTCATCCTCCTCTCCCTCTTCTCAACCGATTGAGTCCAGCCGACTATGGCAGAGGTTTGACCTGGTCAACTCGCCGTTCCCCGTGACCCTTGCGTGATTCTGCTGCTCGAGCTGTATGTGTAGATGAAGTCAGTAAGGTTAATGTAAATATCTGAAGCAGTCCTCCGGTCCTTCTTTGACTGATGGATCTACTTCTGCTGAGAAGCTTCATCTGTCACCAGCTAGGGGCAGTGAGTCGATGGTCAAATAGTGGTGCAGCAGGTGGTGGTGGAGCAGGTGCAGGTGGTGAAGCAGCAGGTGGTGGAGCAGCAGGTGGTGGAGCAGCAGGTGGTGGTGGTGGTGGTGGAACAGCAGCTGCAGGTGCAGGTGGTAGAGTCAGGTGCAGGTGGTGGTGGAGCAGCAAGTGGTGGTACAGCAGGTGGTGGTGGAGCAGCTGGTGGTGGTGGAGCAGCAGGTGGTGGTACAGCAGGTGGTGGTGTTGGAGCAGCTGGTGGTGGTGGAGCAGGTGGTGGTGGTGGAGCAGAAAGTGGTGATACAGCAGGTGGTGGTGGTGATAGTACAGCAGGTGGTGGTGGAGGTGGAGCAGCAGGTGGGTGGTGTTGGTGGTGGAACTCCTTTGTCGAGTGGAACGGGAGCTGATGGGTCATCTTCCACGGGAGGTGGAGGTCAAGTCATGGGTGGTACAGGTACTGGAGATCCTGGTGGAAAGTTTTATGGTGAAGACTGTGGGTTGAGTATTGACTGTGCAACACGCAAGAGAGGTAATGGAGGAGGTGCCGGTTCGTCATATTGGGGACATCCGAAGGTTCAATTGATATCTTGCTCTGGTGGGGGAACTGGAACTTCAACCACTGGTGGTCTCGCAGGTGTCATGACAGGCGTTTCTGTCACAATACCAAGCAATACAGGTACGTCGATAACTGCCTGGCATGCCCATCGGGGATGATCAGCGCGGGGGTTAGGGCGACCGAGTGCCTGCTCAGTGAACCTGTGCCACAACGGGACGGGGTACGTGACTTGCAGCACCAACGCCGCCAACGACTACTTCTCTGGGACGGCGGAGGGGGTGTACGATCTGTGCCCTCGTCTCAGCTGACCCCCGCGGTCTCGAATGTAACCCTCGAGTCCTGCATCCCTCCGACGATCTGCCAGGAAGGGACTACAGGATGGGGGAGATCCGCGGTGGCGGGGACGCTTCCACGCTGCTGGGTATGTCGATGCGGTCGGGATCGGGGCGAGATTCGACAAGCCGGTGGATGTCAGCATACTGTGGGACGAGACGGCTGCCTTCGTCTCAGACTACAACAACAACTGCATCCGGACGATCGACAAGCTGACTGCGGCTGCACGACCTTTGCGGGGACTTGCCCCGTCGGGACCAACACGGACATCACGGTCTTCAACTACTGGCTGATACGGGGATGGTGACGGAACACAAGTTTGTTAGACTTTAACTATGCCAAAGTAATGCAGACCTCGTATCGACCTCAGCTGCAACAAGACAGTTTTTGCTCAAGACCGAGTTTATTGCGCACGAAACAGAGGTTGAGAGGCACATGAGAGTAGACTGTATGCTAGGATGTGAAATTGGCTTGAAAAACTGGAGCTACTTCTGGATCGGTGAACAAGGTACAACTGCACCACATCCTCAAATGCCTTGAAACGGATGTTCCTGTTCCAACCTCGCGGCAGCAATCTCTGGTCACAAGTTCTTTACGGTTCAAGTTTATCTTTTGGTCTTCAAATGCCGGCGGGCAAGCTTCTTCTCTCTTATCTTATTCTCCTTCTCTCTTCATTCCACCCGCTCGCCAGGCATCTTCCTTTTATCTCTGTGCTGCACATCTAACAGCACTGCATGAAAATCTTCTTCAGAATGGACAATCCTTGAACAGTTATTGCCCACTCAGCATAACTGCAAATTGGACGTTTCATCGTATCTTGACTTGGAACTCTGCTGACATCTCTTCTTTGTGTGACTTTCTCACGTCCGATGTCTCATGTCTGGATGCTTGGGTTTCACATCCTAGCATACAGTCTATCTCTCATGTGCTTCTCAACCTCTGTTTCGTGCGCATTAAACTCGGTCTTGAGCACATCGGGCCGCCGGGACGAGCACCTCCAACTGCCCCACCAAGCTGCCGCAGTGCCGCTGGCAGTGGGCCCAGGGCAGTGCCGACTGCAGTGCAGCCAACCGTGGTGTATGAGGGGGATGACTTGGAGTGCGGGTGGAAAGCCATGACGGTAGACGGCAGCGACAGGTCGAGCAAGAGGAGGAGGCTGGAGGGATCAGACAAGACGAGAGAGGAAGGAGGAGAGGGAGGCGACGACAATGCAGACATAGAGAAGCGAGTGAAGAAAAGAGCGAAAGTATGCGAGCACGGGCGGCAGCAATCAAAATGCAAGGGATGCGGGGGCGGCAGCATATGCGAGCACGGGCGGGTCCGATCACAATGCAAGGGATGCGGGGGCGGGAGCATATGCGAGCACGGGCGGCAGAGATCACAATGCAAGGAGTGCGGGGGCAGGAGCATATGCGAGCACGGGCGGGTCCGATCACAATGCAAGGGATGCTGGGGCGGGAGCATATGCGAGCACGGGCGGCAGCGATCGAAATGCAAGGGATGCGGGGGCAGGAGCATATGCGAGCACGGGCGGGTCCGATCGAGATGCAAGGACTGCGGGGGCAGGAGCATATGCGAGCACGGGCGGCGGCGATCGGAATGCAAGGAGTGCGGGGGCAGGAGCACATGCGAGCACGGGCGGGTCCGATCGGGATGCAAGGGATGCGGGGGCAGCAGCATATGCGAGCACGGGCGGCAGCGATCAAGATGCAAGGAGTGTGGGGGCAGGAGCATATGCGAGCACGGGCGGGTCCGAACGCAATGCAAGGACTGCGGGGGCAGCAGCATATGCGAGCACGGGCTGCAGCGATCGAAATGCAAGGGGTGCGGGGGCAGCAGCATATGCGAGCACGGGCGGGTCCGATCGGTGTGCAAGGAGTGTGGGGGCAGCAGCATATGCGAGCACGGGCGGGTCCGATCACAATGCAAGGGATGCGGGGGCGGGAGCATATGCCAGCACGGGCGGGTCCGATCGGGATGCAAGGGATGCGGAGGCGGCAGCATATGCGAGCACGGGCGGGTCCGATCGAGATGCAAGAGATGCGGGGGAGGGAGCAGCAGGTACAGACAGGCGAGGAGCTGATCAGGTGCGGACCTGATGTTGCTGTGCAGCAGGATGACTGGCTTGCAGGGACCGCATGGTCGCGCTCGGCAAGGAGGCAGCTGATGGGGGGAGGAGGGACGGCAGCGTGTGCTGGGCAGGCTTAGAGGGTGGCGATGTCGGCTCGGGATGGGAGACGCATGAGGGGAACATGGACGAGTGCTGGGCGACGATCATGAACGGCACTTGCATGGCTAGAGCAGGGAGGGTGTCGGCTGGTACTTGGAGATTGAGAGCATCGTGTGGGAGGAGGGGCAGCAGCTTCCTGCGCAACGCGGGCCCTTATCTTCTCCCCGGGCCCGCCCCATGCGTCGTGCAGTCCGATGGTCCGAGCCTGGTCTGCTCGAGGTCCTGCTGGACCGGCGGGACGGTGATGAGTTCTCCGTGCCGGGCGAAGTGTTGCTAGCTGGGGCTGGGGCTGGGGCTGGGGCTGGAAGTGGAGCTGGTCCTCCTCTTCTTGTTCTTCTCCTCCTTGTCTTGTCCGGCTTTTCCTTCCACAAGGACATGGACCTTCTCTTCTGATCTGCACAATCTCCTTGGCTTCTTCTTCATACGGTTGAGCTACCCATCTTGGAGGGCGGACAGCCCGGCGGTTTGCAGAGAACAATGACAGGTTGCTCGTAGTTTCTTCACATCATGTCAGACATACACAAGAAGCAACAAGGACATGGACCTTCTCTTCTGATCTGCACAATCTCCGTTCATCCCATCTCCACCAGCGAGGGAGAACAAGTCCTCAAGCTTCAGATCTTGTCGACTTCCAAACAACCCGACCACTTCAAAATTCCTTGTCTGGTACGAATGTCAGATAATATCTGCCGTCGTAGAATACATCATCGTCCTCGTTGTCGTCGTAATCGTCATCATCATCATCATCATCATGATCTTCTTCTTCTTCTTCTTCTGCATCGTTGTCGTCGTCACCAACATCATGGTCATCACCTCTTGTCCTCCGCTCGCCCCTCCCTTGTTTCCCTTTCTCTCCTTTGCTCTCCTGTCCTTTCCTCTCCTGTCTTGTCCTCTCCTGTCCTGTCCTGTCCTGTTCCGTCCTGTCCGGTCCTGTCCTGTTCCGTCCTGTCCGGTCCTGTCCTGTCCTGTCCGGTCCTTTCCTCACCTCACCTCACCTCACCTCACCTCACCTCACCTCACCTCACCTCACCACCCCCTCTCTTCTACCCCCTGCCCCTCCCCTCCTTGGTCAACTCGAGCTTCTTGGATGGTGCCTCCCATGACGTCCTGCAAGGTGAAGCTCCCAGCTCACTCCGCTGGGAAACTATTCAGAGCCTGAATAGTGTCTGAATTCAGAGCAAATTTAAGTAAAACTTTAGTACCTACGCTACGCAATTCAGGGCTTCCATAAGACCTCTAGTGGTCGCGGCCCTCAGGGTGCCGCAGGGTGCCCAGGGTTTTTTGCAGGGTGCCGAGCCAACCGTGGTGTATGAGGGGGATGAGGGTGCCGAGCCAACCGTGGTGTATGAGGGGGATGAGGGTGCCGAGCCAACCGTGGTGTATGTGAGACTTTACTCAAAGTTAAGTTAAAAATCAGTACGAGGACAATCAGGAGAGTCGAGGAGGCCGCGCTTGACCCTGACACTGTCGCACAGGCCAAACGGCGAGAAGAGAAAGACAGCGAGAACCAAACCTATTCCTGCCGACAGCTGTCCCCCAAACTTAACTGATACCTTCACTTAACGGCGCGCAGGACAAGTCCCCCGCGCGGCCATGCCAGCGATGTCGCGGTGGCCGCCGCCGAAGGGCGAGGCCGAGAGACCATCCAGCGCTGCCGTTTCCTTGTTCGCCGAGCGATCCGCCAGCCACCACAGAAAGCGCAACGTGAGGGGGATGACTTGGACGGAGCAGGTGTGGTGTATGAGGGGGATGACTTGGAGTGCGGGTGGAAAGCCATGACGGCAGGAGGCAGCGACAGGTCGAGGAAGAGAAGGAGGCTGGAGGGATCAGACAAGACAAGAGAGGAAGGAGAGGAGAGAGGGGACATCGATGCAGACATAGAGAAGAGAAGGAAGAAGAGAGCGAAAGTATGCGAGCACGGGCGGCAGCGATCGGTGTGCAAGGGATGCAGGGGCGGCAGCATATGCGAGCACGGGCGGCAGCGATCACAATGCAAGGACTGCGGGGGCAGCAGCATATGCGAGCACGGGCGGGTCCGATCACAATGCAAGGGATGCAGGGGCAGCAGCATATGCGAGCACGGGCGCCAGCGATCGGGATGCAAGGGATGCAGGGGCAGCAGCATATGCGAGCACGGGCGGGTCCGATCGGTATGCAAGGACTGCGGAGGCGGGAGCATATGCGAGCACGGGCGGCGGCGATCGGTATGCAAGGGATGCGGGGGCAGCAGCATATGCGAGCACGGGCGGCGGCGATCGGGATGCAAGGAGTGCGGGGGCGGCAGCATATGCGAGCACGGGCGGGTCAGATCACAATGCAAGGACTGCGGAGGCGGGAGCATATGCGAGCACGGGCGGCAGCGATCGGTGTGCAAGGGATGCAGGGGCAGCAGCATATGCGAGCACGGGCGCCAGCGATCCAAATGCAAGGGGTGCGGGGGCAGCAGCATATGCGAGCACGGGCGGGTCCGATCGGTGTGCAAGGAGTGTGGGGGCAGGAGCATATGCGAGCACGGGCGGCGGCGATCGGTATGCAAGGAGTGTGGGGGCGGGAGCATATGCCAGCACGGGCGGGTCAGATCACAATGCAAGGGGTGCGGGGGCAGCAGCATATGCGAGCACGGGCGGGTCAGATCACAATGCAAGGGATGCGGGGGCAGGAGCATATGCGAGCACGGGCGGGAGCGATCGGGATGCAAGGACTGCGGGGGAGGGAGCAGGAGGGTCAAGCTGGGGAGTAAGTGATCAGATGCGGTCCTTCTTTGACCGGTCTTTCTTTGACTGATTGATCTACCAAGTCATGTGACGGGTGACGTGAGCTTTTGGCCTCAATAGCTTCCTGCTGAGAAGTTTCATCTGTCACCAGCTGAGTCGCAGCTGAGTCGCAGGGGCAGTGAGGCCCGTCCGTCAATTGGTCGGAGTCAAATGAAGGGAGGACGGGTACGGAGGAGTAACGCTCTGAGTAACCACAGTTCGGACAGGTCACTGGCATTGAAAGAAAGCAACACCTCTGACTTCCTTCACAAAGTAATCGTGGACGGTAGTTTGCAATGAATGCAAATACTCGAAGTGAGCAGTATTCGAGAAAGAAGGTTTCGCATGTTGCAGACATCACACACTATCTTCGCGTCGTCCGCGTCCCACAAATCACAACCACAGGATTGTACAGTGAGTCGAGATAAAGACCTCAACTCACGACAAAAGCGGACTGGAGAGTTTTAAATCATCCAAACACAAGGTCTGACAGTTGTTAAACGCCGTCGTTGTTGTTCCAGGAATCAGTGACGGTGGTGAACACTGCGATGGTAACTACTATCTTCCAGTCACCATGAGTCGTCCAAGCCCTACGTTGCAAATGCCAGTATTGACTTTGTAAACTCCTCCGAGTCTTGGTGGATCTCGTCGATGTCCTGGAGGCTTGGCTGAGTAATTGGCTGAGTAACCTGCTGAGTAACCAGCGTGTGCGTAACCAGCGTGTGGATTTACTGTGTGCAGCAGGAGGACTGGCTTGCAGGGACCGCATGGTCGCGCTCGGCAAGGAGGCAGCTGATGGGGGGAGGAGGGACGGCAGCGTGTGCTGGGCAGGCTTAGAGGGTGGCGATGTCGGCTCGGGATGGGAGACGCATGAGGGGAACATGGACGAGTGCTGGGCGACGATCATGAATGGCACTTGCATGGCTAGAGCAGGGAGGGTGTAGGTATGAGAGCTCTGCGGAGGCGAGCTCAAGCCTCCGCAGGAAGGAATCTTATTGAGCAGGAGTGGGCAGCAAGAGAAGCTATGGTCTTGTCTCACAGCCACGAGGGCAGCAAGAGCTTTAACGGATACTGGACCTCTGGAGTACAACCCCTGTTGGGCGACAGAGTGTGCCAAGTACGGATGCTCGCTCGTGCCTGAGGAGCCTGACGTGACCACCCCTGGTGGTTCCCCTCGACTATAAAAGGATCGTCACCACCCCTGGTGGTTCCCCTCGACTATAAAAGGATTGTCAACAACTGCCAAGGTTGGTCTGTCCTTTGTTATCAAATAAACTTCATACCTCTACTCCTCGCCTTTGTGTGCGATCCAGCGGAGGTGCCTTGACCATTCCGAGTTCGCTGTAGACGTACCGTCTGAGGACGAGGGCCTTCCGGGACACCGACAACACTCAGTCATGGCTGCTTGGAGGCAGTCGTTCAAGACACAACTGGCAACGATCTAGCGTTCCGAAGTTCCGCGTCCATGGCATATCACATGGTGACCCGCCGCACAGCGGCACGAGGTTGTGCGAGGTTCTCAGGAGGTTCTAGACCAGGTTCTAGACAGTGTTCTAGACACCGTTGCAGGTATGAGGGTGATGAAAAAAAAGATGAATGTTAGGGGATGAGGTATACGTAGATGCGGAAAGGAAATGGCGACGAAGTGGAAATGGAGATGAGGGAGAAGACGATGAAAGAGAAGGTGAGAGAGGAGAGGAGAACAGACGAGACGAGAGGGGAGGGGAGGAAAACAGACGAGACGAGAGGGGAGGGGAGGAGAACAGACGAGACGAGAGGGGAGGGGAGGAGAACAGACGAGACGAGAGGGAGGGAGGAGAACAGACGAGAGGGAGGGAGGGAGGGAGGGAGGAGAACAGACGAGACGAGAGGGAGGGAGGGAGGGAGGGACGAGGGAGACGAGACGAGACGAGACATGAGACGAGAGGGGAGGGGAGGGGAGGGGAGGGAAAAGGGGAGGGGAGAAGAGGAGCGGAGAGGAGAGGGAGGAGAAAGGGCGGGGAGAAGAGCGGAAGGAAGGGGAGGAGACCGGAGGATGTGGGAGAGCCAGGAAACGCGACGTCCTCAGTTAGATCGTTTCGATGCACAGGGAGCCAAGAGAACGCGAGACAAGAGCATGTTTGACTCTTCCCACCTTCAAACCGTCCTCGTTGTACGCCTTCATTCCCTGAAATCTTGCTCTCCTCCTTGACTGCTGCTCGCTCAGGCAGCATTGACCTTCGCCCTCGGACTGTCCATCGGCAGCTCGAGAAGTTCCTACCAGGTGTAATGCCGTTGGAGGTAGTTGAAGCGCTGATGCCAGGATGGTGAAGGAGCCCAGGAGGAAGGAGGCAAAGTGGGTAGAGGCTGAAGACTATGGGAGGCAGCCGGCGAGACTAGTGAAGAGGGATCGGAAGGGGGAGGGGGAGGGGGAGAGGGAGGGGGAGGGGGAGGACAAGCGGCGGGTGTTCTCTCTTGCGGGCCCGGTGCGATGGGAGTGTCTCCCTCAGAAGGCGAAGGATGCTTTCACGTTGAACGGCAAGATCAGAGTGAGTCTATGGCGATGACAGGAGGACGAGGACGAGAGGAGGAGGAGGAGGGAGACGAGAGGAGAGGAGGAGAATGAGGACGAGAGGACGAGGACGAGAGAAGGAGGAGGATGAGGACGAGAGAAGGAGGACGAGAGAAGGAGGAGGACGAGGACGAGAGGAGAGGAGGATGACGAGGATGAGAGAAGGACAAAGACGAGGACGAGGATGAGGTTGAGAGGAGAGAAGGAGGAGAGGAGGAGGAAGAGGAGGGAAGATGGAGGAGAAGGTGGCTGGTGAACATGACAGGAGATGTTTCCCTAGGTATATCCTTACTTCTTCGACGGGGACGGGCAGCAGGGGCAGGAGAGGAGGACATGGACGGACAATCAAATCGACGAGTGAGTTAAGAGGGTGAGAGGGGGAGGAGAACTGAGACTTGATGGGCAGATTGATGGGAAAAGCGAAGAGAGGAGAGGAGCTCTCGTTGGGGTACTGCGGAGCCAGCAAATACCTCCTATCAGCCTTCTCGTCGTTCTCTGTACACCTCCTGCTCCTGCTCCTGCTCCAGCTCCTGCTCCAGCTCCAGCTCCAGCTCCTGCTCCTGCTCCTGCTCCTGCTCCTGCTCCAGCTCCAGCTCCTGCTCCAGCTCCAGCTCCAGCTCCTGCTCCAGCTCCAGCTCCAGCTCCAGCTCCAGCTCCAGCTCCCACTTGCTCCCCTGCTCCGCCTGTTCTTGATTCTTCTCCTCTACCCTCTGCTCTTCTTCATCCTCCTCTTCCTCCTCTTGTTAGGTTCTGACTTCTCATGCAACAGATTCAAAGCAAGCAGGCGATGGTGATCGGCTCTATCAACCCTTGGGTTGAAGCTTTGCTCCTCCTCAGCAAAGTAATACTCGAACTTGCTTCACTTGTCTTGCTCTATTCTTCTCTTGTTCCTTGTCTATTTCCTTGCATTTCCCCTCCTCTCCTCTCCTCTCCTCTCCTCTCCTCTCCTCTCCTCTCCTTCTCTCCTCTCCTCTCCTCTCCTCTCCTCTCCTCTCCTCTCCTCTCCTCTCCTCTCCTCTCCTCTCCTCTCCTCTCCTCTCCTCTCCTCTCCTCTCCTCTCCTCTCCTCTCCTCTCCTCTCCTCTCCTCTTTACCCCGCCTTGCTTCTCTTTCTCTTCTCTCCCCTCCCTTCCCTTCACCTCCTCTCCATTCAATTTCTTGTTCCTTTCTTCTTCTCACACCGCAGCAGGTCTCCACCTTCGAGCAGTGGTCCGATGTTGTTTTCAGCGCTCTCGCGGTCACTCAGCCGGGGCAGCAGCCGATCCCCCAGCAGCAGCCCAGCAGCATACTCTTCTTCCACCTGTGGGTCATCATCTCCTGCTTCTTCCTCCTCCAGCTCGTCATCGGCGTCCTCATCGACGCCATCAATCAAAGGAGCGGCATCGCCCTCTACACGGACACCCAGCGCAACTGGTTGAGGATGCGCATGCGCATGAGCTCCCTCAACCCGCTCCTCCCCGACCACGTTCCCCGAACCAACCTCCGTTACCGGTACTGCTCTCCTCCTCCTCCTCCTCCTCCTCCTCCTCCTCCTCCTCCTCCCTCCCTCCCTCCCTCCCTCCCTCCCTCCCTCCCTCTCGTTTCCTCCTCATGCTGTTGCAGGCTGTCGACGCTGGCTAACAGTCGGCTGCTTCTGGAGGGCGTCACGGCAGTGATAGTGCT